>NW_027140001.1:62500-65000 GCF_035084215.1 Heptranchias perlo | reverse complement strand
GACACAGGGAAGTCCGCACAAAACAGGTCCTTTGGAACCTCTGACCCACAAAACCGGGTTCCTGGTGAAAGCAGTCCTGCCATTGACAGGACAATGGACAGGGCCCGGCAGCTTGAGACACATCTTTCTTTCAATATGCAAGTTCTTTTTAAAAAAGTTTCCTTCCACAGCAGCTCTGAGTGTGAGGGAGAGAGAGAGAGAGACACTGACTGACTGACTGATACTGACACCGACACACACACACACACACACACACACACACATATTATTTATTATTATTTTAAATTGATTTTTAGAACAGGGAGATGGAATAGGGGCTTGCTCCGTCCACTCCACGCATCGACCCAGTATTGCAGTGTTTCTGGGAACGGTGCAGCTCCCTGTGGGGAGATATTCAAAAGGAAAAACAGCTCTTTCCCAGTGTCTCTGTGTGTGTGTGTGTGTGTGTGTGTGTGTGTGTATTATTACTGAGAATAAAGCTGATATCTCTCTCTCTCTCTCTCTCTCTCACTCAGAGCTGCTGTGGAAGGAAACCGTTTTAAAAAGACCTTTCTCAGCTCAGTGGTATTTTTTTCTTCTCCAAGGCTGAGTGCCGCTCGCACGTAGCGATATAATTCAAAGTGCAAAATAACTTGGCGTCGTTGACTTTAAACAAGCAGGGTCTGCTTCCAAATGAAAGCTGCGCTCCCGAACTGGACTGACTGTCTGTCTGTCTGTCTGTCTGTTTGTCAAGGGGTGGAAAAGGCGGCGGTGGTGGTTAAGGGTGGAGCTTTACGCTCAGGAGGGGAGACTTTCTTTCAGAGGTGCCAATTAATCTGCAGCAGAAAGCCATCCCCCCCGACCGGGATTCGAAGCCCGGTCCTGACCACAAGACCACCGGGGAGAGTTGCCTCAAGTCCCTGAGGGACCTGGACACGAGGCCGAATACACACGCACGCCTGCTGCACTGGCAGCAGCGACCAACAGGGGGCTGACCGGCTGATCCTTCCCTTTCACAGGCAGGCTTTTGGCCCTCGCTGAAACGACAAAGGTGTTCAGAAGGAAGTCCTGGGGGGAAGGCAGGCAGGGAGGGACGGACACAGGGAAGTCCGCACAAAACAGGTCCCCTGGAACCTCTGACCCACAAAACCGGGTTCCTGGTGAAAGCAGTCCTGCCATTGACAGGACAATGGACAGGGCCCGGCAGCTTGAGACACATCTTTCTTTCAATAAGCAAGTTCTTTTTAAAAAAGTTTCCTTCCACAGCAGCTCTGAGTGAGAGAGAGAGAGAGAGAGAGAGAGACACTGACTCACTGACTGATACTGACACCGACACACACACACACATATTATTTATTATTATTTTAAACGACAAAGCTGTTCAGAAGGAAGTCCTGGGGGGAAGGCAGGCAGGGAGGGACGGACACAGGGAAGTCCGCACAAAACAGGTCCTTTGGAACCTCTGACCCACAAAACCGGGTTCCTGGTGAAAGCAGTCCTGCCATTGACATGACAATGGACAGGGCCCGGCAGCTTGAGACACATCTTTCTTTCAATATGCAAGTTCTTTTTAAAAAAGTTTCCTTCCACAGCAGCTCTGAGTGTGAGGGAGAGAGAGAGAGAGACACTGACTGACTGACTGATACTGACACCGACACACACACACACACACACATATTATTTATTATTATTATTTTAAACGACAAAGGTGTTCAGAAGGAAGTCCTGGGGGGAAGGCATGGAGGGACGGACACAGGGAAGTCCGCACAAAACAGGTCCCCTGGAACCTCTGACCCAGAAAACCGGGTTCCTGGTGAAAGCAGTCCTGCCCCGCTCTGCCATTAACATGACAACGGACAGGGCCCGGACCAGGCGCAGCGGACGGTAGCGAGCAGTCGGAGGGTGAAAATCCGCCAGTGGGTGAAATGGAGAGCCGTGCGGTGAGAGGAGGCGGAAAGCGGTTCGCAGACTTTCGCTGTACCTCCGGCGGGCAGCGCCGCACCTCCGACCGCTCGCTACCGTCCGCTGCGCCTGGTCCGGCCGCACGCGACGAGCCGTACCCGGAGGAAATCGGCCTCGGCCTTCCTGAGATATCAGTCTCCAGGTGGGACAGAAAAACCGGGGGCCCCCGGCTCGCTTTCGGCGGCCCGCTAGTCGACTTCCCGTCGTGCGAACGCGATCCTTCCGGTACCTTTCGGTGCCCCTTGCCCGACTCTAGCTCCGGTGGTAAAGCGGAGTCGGTCGGTCTGACGGCCGCCGAGTTAGCAGGCGGAAAGCGGTTTGCAGCCTTTCGCTGTACCTCCGGCGGGCAGCGCCGCACCTCCGAGCGCTCGGTACCGTCCGCTGCGCCTCGTCCTGCCGCACGCGACGAGCCGTCCCCGGAGGAAATCGGCCTCGGCCCTCCTGAGATATCAGCCTCCATACGGGCGTCACAAATCAGTGGACATGGTCAGCTGCAAAGCAGTGTCATTACAACCTTTCATAAACGACAGGGCAGCACCGCACTGCACCGCACTGCACT
>NW_027140001.1:45000-50000 GCF_035084215.1 Heptranchias perlo | reverse complement strand
GAACTGGACTGACTGTCTGTCTGTCTGTCTGTCTGTCAAGGGGAGGAAAAGGCGGCGGTGGTGGTGAGGGTGGAGCTTTACGCTCAGGAGGGGAGACTTTCTTTCAGAGGTGCCAATTAATCTGCAGCAGAAAGTCATCCCCCCCCGACTGGGATTCGAAGCCCGGTCCTGACCACGAGACCACCGGGGAGAGCTGCCTCAAGTCCCTGAGGGACCTGGACACGAGGCCGAGGACACACGCACGCCTGCTGCACTGGCAGCAGCGACCAGCAGGGGGCTGACCGGCTGATCCTTCCCTTTCACAGGCAGGCTTTTGGCCCTCGCTGAAACGACAAAGGTGTTCAGAAGGAAGTGCTGGGGGGAAGGCAGGCAGGGAGGGACGGACACAGGGAAGTCCGCACAAAACAGGTCCCCTGGAACCTCTGACCCAGAAAACCGGGTTCCTGGTGAAAGCAGTCCTGCCATTGACAGGAGAATGGACAGGGCCCGGCAGCTTGAGACACATCTTTCTTTCAATAAGCAAGTTCTTTTTAAAAAAGTTTCCTTCCACAGCAGCTCTGAGTGAGAGAGAGAGAGAGAGACACTGACTCACTGACTGATACTGACACCGACACACACACACACACATATTATTTACTTTTATTTTTAATTGATTTTTAGAACAGGGAGATGGAATAGGGGCTTGCTCCGTCCACTCCACGCATCGACCCAGTATTGCAGTGTTTCTGGGAACGGTGCAGCTCCCCGTGGGGAGATATTCAAAAGGAAAATCAGCTCTTTCCCAGTGTCTCTGTGTGTGTGTGTGTGTGTGTGTGTGTGTGTATTATTACTGAGAATAAAGCTGATATCTCTCTCTCTCTCTCTCTCTCTCACTCAGAGCTGCTGTGGAAGGAAACCTTTTTAAAAAGACCTTTCTCAGCTCAGTGGTATTTTTTTCTTCTCCAAGGCTGAGTGCCGCTCGCACGTAGCGATATAATTCAAAGTGCAAAATAACTTGGCGTCGTTGACTTTAAACAAGCAGGGTCTGCTTCCAAATGAAAGCTGCGCTCCCGAACTGGACTGTCTGACTGTCTGTCTGTCTGTCTGTCTGTTTGTCAAGGGGTGGAAAAGGCGGTGGTGGTGGTGAGGGTGGAGCTTTACGCTCAGGAGGGGAGACTTTCTTTCAGAGGTGCCAATTAATCTGCAGCAGAAAGCCATCCCCCCCGACCGGGATTCGAAGCCCGGTCCTGACCACGAGACCACCGGGGAGAGTTGCCTCAAGTCCCTGAGGGACCTGGACACGAGGCCGAATACACACGCACGCCTGCTGCACTGGCAGCAGCGACCAACAGGGGGCTGACCGGCTGATCCTTCCCTTTCACAGGCAGGCTTTTGGCCCTCGCTCAAACGACAAAGGTGTTCAGAAGGAAGTGCTGGGGGGAAGGCAGGCAGGGAGGGACGGACACAGGGAAGTCCGCACAAAACAGGTCCCCTGGAACCTCTGACCCAGAAAACCGGGTTCCTGGTGAAAGCAGTCCTGCCATTGACAGGAGAATGGACAGGCCCCGGCAGCTTGAGACACATCTTTCTTTCAATAAGCAAGTTCTTTTTAAAAAAGTTTCCTTCCACAGCAGCTCTGAGTGAGAGAGAGAGAGAGAGAGACACTGACTCACTGACTGATACTGACACCGACACACACACACACACACACACACACACACACATATTATTTATTATTATTTTTAATTGAATTTTAGAACAGGGAGATGGAATAGGGGCTTGCTCCGTCCACTCCACGCATCGACCCAGTATTGCAGTGTTTCTGGGAACGGTGCAGCTCCCCGTGGGGAGATATTCAAAAGGAAAATCAGCTCTTTCCCAGTGTCTGTGTGTGTGTGTGTGTGTGTGTGTGTGTGTATTATTACTGAGAATAAAGCTGATATCTCTCTCTCTCTCTCACTCAGAGCTGCTGTGGAAGGAAACCTTTTTAAAAAGAACTTTCTCAGCTCAGTGGTATTTTTTTCTTCTCCAAGGCTGAGTGCCGCTCGCACGTAGCGATATAATTCAAAGTGCAAAATAACTTGGCGTCGTTGACTTGAAACAAGCAGGGTCTGCTTCCAAATGAAAGCTGCGCTCACGAACTGGACTGACTGTCTGTCTGTCTGTCTGTCTGTTTGTCAAGGGGTGGAAAAGGTGGCGGTGGTGGTGAGGGTGGAGCATTACGCTCAGGAGGGGAGACTTTCTTTCAGAGGTGCCAATTAATCTGTAGCAGAAAGTCATCCCCCCCGACCGGGATTCGAAGCCCGGTCCTGACCACGAGACCACCGGGGAGAGTTGCCTCAAGTCCCTGAGGGACCTGGACACGAGGCCGAGGACACACGCACGCCTGCTGCACTGGCAGCAGCGACCAACAGGGGGCTGACCGGCTGATCCTTCCCTTTCACAGGCAGGCTTTTGGCCCTCGCTCAAACGACAAAGGTGTTCAGAAGGAAGTCCTGGGGGGAAGGCATGGAGGGACGGACACAGGGAAGTCCGCACAAAACAGGTCCCCTGGAACCTCTGACCCAGAAAACCGGGTTCCTGGTGAAAGCAGTCCTGCCCCGCCCTGCCATTAACATGACAATGGACAGGGCCCGGACCAGGCGCAGCGGACGGTAGCGAGCAGTCGGAGGGTGAAAATCCGCCAGTGGGTGAAAAGGAGAGCCGTGCGGTGAGAGGAGGCGGAAAGCGGTTCGCAGACTTTCGCTGTACCTCCGGCGGGCAGCGCCGCACCTCCGAGCGCTCGGTACCGTCCGCTGCGCCTCGTCCTGCCGCACGCGACGAGCCGTCCCCGGAGGAAATCGGCCTCGGCCTTCCTGAGATATCAGTCTCCAGGTGGGACAGAAAAACCGGGGGCCCCCGGCTCGCTTTCGGCGGCCCGCTAGTCGACTTCCCGTCGTGCGAACGCGATCCTTCCGGTACCCTTCGGTGCCCCTTGCCCGACTCTAGCTCCGGTGGTAAAGCGGAGTCGGTCGGTCTGACGGCCGCCGAGTTAGCAGGCGGAAAGCGGTTTGCAGCCTTTCGCTGTACCTCCGGCGGGCAGCGCCGCACCTCCGAGCGCTCGGTACCGTCCGCTGCGCCTCGTCCTGCCGCACGCGACGAGCCGTCCCCGGAGGAAATCGGCCTCGGCCCTCCTGAGATATCAGCCTCCATACGGGCGTCACAAATCAGTGGACATGGTCAGCTGCAAAGCAGTGTCATTACAACCTTTCATAAACGACAGGGCAGCACCGCACCGCACTGCACTGCACTGCACTGCACCCCACACTACATCACACTTGCCTGCCTGCCAGCCTGCCGCTGCCTACTCTCACCAGCGGACCAAAGTGAGGATAACACCCCGAAGCAAGCATCTCCCTTGCCGCCCACCAGCCCACACCAATCCCCTTGCCTGCCTCCCACAAATTCCACCAGCGAGGCAAAGTGAAAATCAACCCCCAAAAAACGCACTCCACACCGGCCATCGCCCGCTATACACCCCCCCCCCCCCCCCCCCGGGGTGAATATTAAGCCCGAGAACACCGACTGTAACCCACCGCAGTGAAAAGTTGAAGTGGCAACTCATTAACCAGATTTACACTTGGCAACTCATAAACCAAATGAACAAAAAATCTGGTTAATGAGTTGCCCAAAATAAATCTGGTTAATGAGTTGCCACTTCAACTTTTCACTGCGGTTGGTTACAGTCGGTGTTCTCGGGCTTAATATTCACCCCGGGGGGGCGGGGTGGGTGATTCTGGGGGTAGTGTCTGGGAGGGTGAGCCTTTTATTCGGCAGGAGGCGTGTGGGGAAATCATCAACCTGTCAGACGATGAGTTGTCACAAACGCCATTGCTTAATGAAAGCTGCGCTCCCGAACTGGACTGACTGTCTGTCTGTCTGTCTGTCCGTTTGTCAAGGGGAGGAAAAGGCGGTGGTGGTGGTGAGGGTGGAGCTTTACGCTCAGGAGGGGAGACTTTCCTTCATGCCAATTAATCTGCAGCAGAAAGTCATCCCCCCCCCCGACTGGGATTCGAAGCCCGGTCCTGACCACGAGACCACCGGGGAGAGCTGCCTCAAGTCCCTGAGGGACCTGGACACGAGGCCGAGGACACACGCACGCCTGCTGCACTGGCAGCAGCGACCAGCAGGGGGCTGACCGGCTGATCCTTCCCTTTCACAGGCAGGCTTTTGGCCCTCGATTAAACGACAAAGGTGTTCAGAAGGAAGTCCTGGGGGGAGGGAGGCAGGGAAATCAGCACAAAGCAGGTCCCCTGGAATCTCACACCTGCGTCCCAGAAAACAGGTCTCCTGGTCAAAGCAGTCCTGCCCCGTCCTGCCATTAACGTGACAATGGACAGGGCCCCGGCAGCTTGAGACACATCTTTTTTTCAATATGCAAGTTCTTTTTAAAAAGGTTTCCTTCCACAGCAGCTCTGAGTAAGAGTGAGAGAGAGAGAGAGAGAGACACTGACTGACACTGACACACACACACACACACACACACACACACACACACACCGTCTCCCATCCGATTGGTGGACTATGGGATTGAAAATCGAACTTTGAGTTTCAATGCAGGGGGGAGAGCGCGAACGCAGCCCCTCCCAACTACCACACGCGCGTTGTTGTTGTTGTAATATAGAACTGCAAGTTGCCGTTGTCGTGGTCGTTTCGAATCAGCACAAAGTAGGTGCCTCCCTGGAATGTCACACCTGCGTCCCAGAAAACAGGTCTCCCGGTCAAAGCAGTCCCGCCCCCGCCCTGGGATTAACATGACAACGGACAGGGCCCAGTCAGGGAGCAGCTTGAGAGACACCTTTCAATAGGCACTTCTGAAACATTAACGCCTTGTTTCTTCCGACAGTTTAACCAGCGATTAACATGACAACGGACAGGGCCCAGTCAGGGAGCAGCTTGAGAGACACCTTTCAATAGGCGCTTCTGAAACATTAACGCCTTGTTTCTTTCGACAGTTTAACCAGCCTTTAACACGCCTTGTG
>NW_027140001.1:22500-25000 GCF_035084215.1 Heptranchias perlo | reverse complement strand
GACAAAGGTGTTCAGAAGGAAGTCCTGGGGGGAAGGCAGGCAGGGAGGGACGGACACAGGGAAGTCCGCACAAAACAGGTCCCCTGGAACCTCTGACCCACAAAACCGGGTTCCTGGTGAAAGCAGTCCTGCCATTGACAGGACAATGGACAGGGCCCGGCAGCTTGAGACACATCTTTCTTTCAATAAGCAAGTTCTTTTTAAAAAAGTTTCCTTCCACAGCAGCTCTGAGTGAGAGAGAGAGAGAGAGAGAGAGAGACACTGACTGACTGACTGATACTGACACCGACACACACACACACACACACATATTATTTATTATTATTTTAAACGACAAAGGTGTTCAGAAGGAAGTTCTGGGGGGAAGGCATGGAGGGACGGACACAGGGAAGTCCGCACAAAACAGGTCCCCTGGAACCTCTGACCCAGAAAACCGGGTTCCTGGTGAAAGCAGTCCTGCCCCGCTCTGCCATCAACATGACAACGGACAGGGCCCGGACCAGGCGCAGCGGACGGTAGCGAGCAGTCGGAGGGTGAAAATCCGCCAGTGGGTGAAATGGAGAGCCGTGCGGTGAGAGGAGGCGGAAAGCGGTTCGCAGACTTTCGCTGTACCTCCGGCGGGCAGCGCCGCACCTCCGACCGCTCGCTACCGTCCGCTGCGCCTGGTCCGGCCGCACGCGACCAGCCGTCCCCGGAGGAAATCGGCCTCGGCCTTCCTGAGATATCAGTCTCCAGGTGGGACAGAAAAACCGGGGGCCCCCGGCTCGCTTTCGGCGGCCCGCTAGTCGACTTCCCGTCGTGCGAACGCGATCCTTCCGGTACCTTTCGGTGCCCCTTGCCCGACTCTAGCTCCGGTGGTAAAGCGGAGTCGGTCGGTCTGACGGCCGCCGAGTTAGCAGGCGGAAAGCGGTTTGCAGCCTTTCGCTGTACCTCCGGCGGGCAGCGCCGCACCTCCGAGCGCTCGGTACCGTCCGCTGCGCCTCGTCCTGCCGCACGCGACGAGCCGTCCCCGGAGGAAATCGGCCTCGGCCCTCCTGAGATATCAGCCTCCATACGGGCGTCACAAATCAGTGGACATGGTCAGCTGCAAAGCAGTGTCATTACAACCTTTCATAAACGACAGGGCAGCACCGCACTGCACTGCACCCCACACTACATCACACTTGCCTGCCTGCCTGCCTGCCTGCCGCTGCCTACTCTCACCAGCGGACCAAAGTGAGGATAACACCCCGAAGCAAGCATCTCCCTTGCCGCCCACCAGCCCACACCAATCCCCTTGCCTGCCTCCCACAAATTCCACCAGCGAGGCAAAGTGAAAATCAACCCCCAAAAAACGCACTCCACACCGGCCATCGCCCGCTATACACCCCCCCCCCCCCCCCCCGGGGCGAATATTAAGCCCGAGAACACCGACTGTAACCAACCGCAGTGAAAAGTTGAAGTGGCAACTCATTAACCAGATTTACACTTGGCAACTCATAAACCAAATGAACAAAAAATCTGGTTAATGAGTTGCCCAAAATAAATCTGGTTAATGAGTTGCCACTTCAACTTTTCACTGCGGTTGGTTACAGTCGGTGTTCTCGGGCTTAATATTCACCCCGGGGGGGGGGGGCGGGGGGGGGTGATTCTGGGGGTAGTGTCCGGGAGGGTGAGCCTTTTATTCGGCAGGAGGCGTGTGGGGAAATCATCAACCTGTCAGACGATGAGTTGTCACAAACGCCATTGCTTAATGAAAGCTGCGCTCCCGAACTGGACTGACTGTCTGACTGTCTGTCTGTCTGTCCGTTTGTCAAGGGGAGGAAAAGGCGGTGGTGGTGGTGAGGGTGGAGCTTTACGCTCAGGAGGGGAGACTTTCCTTCATGCCAATTAATCTGCAGCAGAAAGTCATCCCCCCCCGACTGGGATTCGAAGCCCGGTCCTGACCACGAGACCACCGGGGAGAGCTGCCTCAAGTCCCTGAGGGACCTGGACACGAGGCCGAGGACACACGCACGCCTGCTGCACTGGCAGCAGCGACCAGCAGGGGGCTGACCGGCTGATCCTTCCCTTTCACAGGCAGGCTTTTGACCCTCGATTCAATGACAAAGGTGTTCAGAAGGAAGTCCTGGGGGGAGGGAGGCAGGGACGGACGGACGGACGCAGGGAAATCAGCACAAAGCAGGTCCCCTGGAATCTCACACCTGCGTCCCAGAAAACAGGTCTCCTGGTCAAAGCAGTCCTGCCCCGTCCTGCCATTAACGTGACAATGGACAGGGCCCGGCAGCTTGAGACACATCTTTTTTTCAATATGCAAGTTCTTTTTAAAAAGGTTTCCTTCCACAGCAGCTCTGAGTAAGAGTGAGAGAGAGAGAGAGAGAGAGAGACTGACACTGACACTGACACTGACACTGACACTGACACACTGACACACACACACACACACACACACACACACACACCGTCTCCCATCCGATTGGTGGACTATGGGATTGAAAATCGAACTTTGAGTTTCAATGCA
>NW_027140001.1:15000-17500 GCF_035084215.1 Heptranchias perlo | reverse complement strand
CAGGCAGGGAGGGACGGACACAGGGAAGTCCGCACAAAACAGGTCCCCTGGAACCTCTGACCCACAAAACCGGGTTCCTGGTGAAAGCAGTCCTGCCATTGACAGGACAATGGACAGGGCCCGGCAGCTTGAGACACATCTTTCTTTCAATAAGCAAGTTCTTTTTAAAAAAGTTTCCTTCCACAGCAGCTCTGAGTGAGAGAGAGAGAGAGAGAGAGAGAGACACTGACTCACTGACTGATACTGACACCGACACACACACACACATATTATTTATTATTATTTTAAACGACAAAGCTGTTCAGAAGGAAGTCCTGGGGGGAAGGCAGGCAGGGAGGGACGGACACAGGGAAGTCCGCACAAAACAGGTCCTTTGGAACCTCTGACCCACAAAACCGGGTTCCTGGTGAAAGCAGTCCTGCCATTGACATGACAATGGACAGGGCCCGGCAGCTTGAGACACATCTTTCTTTCAATATGCAAGTTCTTTTTAAAAAAGTTTCCTTCCACAGCAGCTCTGAGTGTGAGGGAGAGAGAGAGAGAGACACTGACTGACTGACTGATACTGACACCGACACACACACACACACACACATATTATTTATTATTATTATTTTAAACGACAAAGGTGTTCAGAAGGAAGTCCTGGGGGGAAGGCATGGAGGGACGGACACAGGGAAGTCCGCACAAAACAGGTCCCCTGGAACCTCTGACCCAGAAAACCGGGTTCCTGGTGAAAGCAGTCCTGCCCCGCTCTGCCATTAACATGACAACGGACAGGGCCCGGACCAGGCGCAGCGGACGGTAGCGAGCAGTCGGAGGGTGAAAATCCGCCAGTGGGTGAAATGGAGAGCCGTGCGGTGAGAGGAGGCGGAAAGCGGTTCGCAGACTTTCGCTGTACCTCCGGCGGGCAGCGCCGCACCTCCGACCGCTCGCTACCGTCCGCTGCGCCTGGTCCGGCCGCACGCGACGAGCCGTACCCGGAGGAAATCGGCCTCGGCCTTCCTGAGATATCAGTCTCCAGGTGGGACAGAAAAACCGGGGGCCCCCGGCTCGCTTTCGGCGGCCCGCTAGTCGACTTCCCGTCGTGCGAACGCGATCCTTCCGGTACCTTTCGGTGCCCCTTGCCCGACTCTAGCTCCGGTGGTAAAGCGGAGTCGGTCGGTCTGACGGCCGCCGAGTTAGCAGGCGGAAAGCGGTTTGCAGCCTTTCGCTGTACCTCCGGCGGGCAGCGCCGCACCTCCGAGCGCTCGGTACCGTCCGCTGCGCCTCGTCCTGCCGCACGCGACGAGCCGTCCCCGGAGGAAATCGGCCTCGGCCCTCCTGAGATATCAGCCTCCATACGGGCGTCACAAATCAGTGGACATGGTCAGCTGCAAAGCAGTGTCATTACAACCTTTCATAAACGACAGGGCAGCACCGCACTGCACCGCACTGCACTGCACCCCACACTACATCACACTTGCCTGCCTGCCTGCCTGCCGCTGCCTACTCTCACCAGCGGACCAAAGTGAGGATAACACCCCGAAGCAAGCATCTCCCTTGCCGCCCACCAGCCCACACCAATCCCCTTGCCTGCCTCCCACAAATTCCACCAGCGAGGCAAAGTGAAAATCAACCCCCAAAAAACGCACTCCACACCGGCCATCGCCCGCTATACACCCCCCCCCCCCCCCCGGGGCGAATATTAAGCCCGAGAACACCGACTGTAACCAACCGCAGTGAAAAGTTGAAGTGGCAACTCATTAACCAGATTTACACTTGGCAACTCATAAACCAAATGAACAAAAAATCTGGTTAATGAGTTGCCCAAAATAAATCTGGTTAATGAGTTGCCACTTCAACTTTTCACTGCGGTTGGTTACAGTCGGTGTTCTCGGGCTTAATATTCACCCCGGGGGGGGGGGGCGGGGGGGGGTGATTCTGGGGGTAGTGTCCGGGAGGGTGAGCCTTTTATTCGGCAGGAGGCGTGTGGGGAAATCATCAACCTGTCAGACGATGAGTTGTCACAAACGCCATTGCTTAATGAAAGCTGCGCTCCCGAACTGGACTGACTGTCTGTCTGTCTGTCTGTCCGTTTGTCAAGGGGAGGAAAAGGCGGTGGTGGTGGTGGTGGTGGAGCTTTACGCTCAGGAGGGGAGACTTTCCTTCATGCCAATTAATCTGCAGCAGAAAGTCATCCCCCCCCGACTGGGATTCGAAGCCCGGTCCTGACCACGAGACCACCGGGGAGAGCTGCCTCAAGTCCCTGAGGGACCTGGACACGAGGCCGAGGACACACGCACGCCTGCTGCACTGGCAGCAGCGACCAGCAGGGGGCTGACCGGCTGATCCTTCCCTTTCACAGGCAGGCTTTTGACCCTCGATTCAATGACAAAGGTGTTCAGAAGGAAGTCCTGGGGGGAGGGAGGCAGGGACGGACGGACGGACGCAGGGAAATCAGCACAAAGCAGGTCCCCTGGAATCTCACACCTGCGTCCCAGAAAACAGGTCTCCTGGT
>NW_027140001.1:7500-12500 GCF_035084215.1 Heptranchias perlo | reverse complement strand
CGAGGCCGAGGACACACGCACGCCTGCTGCACTGGCAGCAGCGACCAACAGGGGGCTGACCGGCTGATCCTTCCCTTTCACAGGCAGGCTTTTGGCCCTCGCTGAAACGACAAAGGTGTTCAGAAGGAAGTGCTGGGGGGAAGGCAGGCAGGGAGGGACGGACACAGGGAAGTCCGCACAAAACAGGTCCCCTGGAACCTCTGACCCACAAAACCGGGTTCCTGGTGAAAGCAGTCCTGCCATTGACATGACAATGGACAGGGCCCGGCAGCTTGAGACACATCTTTCTTTCAATAAGCAAGTTCTTTTTAAAAAAGTTTCCTTCCACAGCAGCTCTGAGTGAGAGAGAGAGAGAGAGAGAGACACTGACTCACTGACTGATACTGACACCGACACACACACACACACACACACACACACACACACACACATATTATTTATTATTATTTTTAATTGAATTTTAGAACAGGGAGATGGAATAGGGGCTTGCTCCGTCCACTCCACGCATCGACCCAGTATTGCAGTGTTTCTGGGAACGGTGCAGCTCCCCGTGGGGAGATATTCAAAAGGAAAATCAGCTCTTTCCCAGTGTCTCTGTGTGTGTGTGTGTGTGTGTGTGTGTGTGTATTATTACTGAGAATAAAGCTGATATCTCTCTCTCTCTCTCTCTCTCTCTCACACTCAGAGCTGCTGTGGAAGGAAACCTTTTTAAAAAGAACTTTCTCAGCTCAGTGGTATTTTTTTCTTCTCCAAGGCTGAGTGCCGCTCGCACGTAGCGATATAATTCAAAGTGCAAAATAACTTGGCGTCGTTGACTTGAAACAAGCAGGGTCTGCTTCCAAATGAAAGCTGCGCTCCCGAACTGGACTGTCTGTCTGTCTGTCTGTCTGTCTGTCTGTCTGTCTGTCCGTTTGTCAAGGGGAGGAAAAGGCGGTGGTGGTGGTGAGGGTGGAGCTTTACGCTCAGGAGGGGAGACTTTCTTTCAGAGGTGCCAATTAATCTGTAGCAGAAAGTCATCCCCCCCGACCGGGATTCGAAGCCCGGTCCTGACCACGAGACCACCGGGGAGAGTTGCCTCAAGTCCCTGAGGGACCTGGACACGAGGCCGAATACACACGCACGCCTGCTGCACTGGCAGCAGCGACCAACAGGGGGCTGACCGGCTGATCCTTCCCTTTCACAGGCAGGCTTTTGGCCCTCGCTGAAACGACAAAGGTGTTCAGAAGGAAGTGCTGGGGGGAAGGCAGGCAGGGAGGGACGGACACAGGGAAGTCCGCACAAAACAGGTCCCCTGGAACCTCTGACCCGGAAAACCGGGTTCCTGGTGAAAGCAGTCCTGCCATTGACATGACAATGGACAGGGCCCGGCAGCTTGAGACACATCTTTCTTTCAATAAGCAAGTTCTTTTTAAAAAAGTTTCCTTCCACAGCAGCTCTGAGTGAGAGAGAGAGAGAGAGAGAGAGAGAGAGAGACACTGACTGACTGACTGATACTGACACCGACACACACACACACACACACACACACATATTATTTATTATTATTTTAAACGACAAAGCTGTTCAGAAGGAAGTCCTGGGGGGAAGGCAGGCAGGGAGGGACGGACACAGGGAAGTCCGCACAAAACAGGTCCTTTGGAACCTCTGACCCACAAAACCGGGTTCCTGGTGAAAGCAGTCCTGCCATTGACAGGACAATGGACAGGGCCCGGCAGCTTGAGACACATCTTTCTTTCAATATGCAAGTTCTTTTTAAAAAAGTTTCCTTCCACAGCAGCTCTGAGTGTGAGGGAGAGAGAGAGAGAGACACTGACTGACTGACTGATACTGACACCGACACACACACACACACACACACACACACACATATTATTTATTATTATTTTAAATTGATTTTTAGAACAGGGAGATGGAATAGGGGCTTGCTCCGTCCACTCCACGCATCGACCCAGTATTGCAGTGTTTCTGGGAACGGTGCAGCTCCCTGTGGGGAGATATTCAAAAGGAAAAACAGCTCTTTCCCAGTGTCTCTGTGTGTGTGTGTGTGTGTGTGTGTGTGTGTGTATTATTACTGAGAATAAAGCTGATATCTCTCTCTCTCTCTCTCTCTCTCACTCAGAGCTGCTGTGGAAGGAAACCGTTTTAAAAAGACCTTTCTCAGCTCAGTGGTATTTTTTTCTTCTCCAAGGCTGAGTGCCGCTCGCACGTAGCGATATAATTCAAAGTGCAAAATAACTTGGCGTCGTTGACTTTAAACAAGCAGGGTCTGCTTCCAAATGAAAGCTGCGCTCCCGAACTGGACTGACTGTCTGTCTGTCTGTCTGTCTGTTTGTCAAGGGGTGGAAAAGGCGGCGGTGGTGGTTAAGGGTGGAGCTTTACGCTCAGGAGGGGAGACTTTCTTTCAGAGGTGCCAATTAATCTGCAGCAGAAAGCCATCCCCCCCGACCGGGATTCGAAGCCCGGTCCTGACCACAAGACCACCGGGGAGAGTTGCCTCAAGTCCCTGAGGGACCTGGACACGAGGCCGAATACACACGCACGCCTGCTGCACTGGCAGCAGCGACCAACAGGGGGCTGACCGGCTGATCCTTCCCTTTCACAGGCAGGCTTTTGGCCCTCGCTGAAACGACAAAGGTGTTCAGAAGGAAGTCCTGGGGGGAAGGCAGGCAGGGAGGGACGGACACAGGGAAGTCCGCACAAAACAGGTCCCCTGGAACCTCTGACCCACAAAACCGGGTTCCTGGTGAAAGCAGTCCTGCCATTGACAGGACAATGGACAGGGCCCGGCAGCTTGAGACACATCTTTCTTTCAATAAGCAAGTTCTTTTTAAAAAAGTTTCCTTCCACAGCAGCTCTGAGTGAGAGAGAGAGAGAGAGAGAGAGAGACACTGACTCACTGACTGATACTGACACCGACACACACACACACATATTATTTATTATTATTTTAAACGACAAAGCTGTTCAGAAGGAAGTCCTGGGGGGAAGGCAGGCAGGGAGGGACGGACACAGGGAAGTCCGCACAAAACAGGTCCTTTGGAACCTCTGACCCACAAAACCGGGTTCCTGGTGAAAGCAGTCCTGCCATTGACATGACAATGGACAGGGCCCGGCAGCTTGAGACACATCTTTCTTTCAATATGCAAGTTCTTTTTAAAAAAGTTTCCTTCCACAGCAGCTCTGAGTGTGAGGGAGAGAGAGAGAGAGACACTGACTGACTGACTGATACTGACACCGACACACACACACACACACACATATTATTTATTATTATTATTTTAAACGACAAAGGTGTTCAGAAGGAAGTCCTGGGGGGAAGGCATGGAGGGACGGACACAGGGAAGTCCGCACAAAACAGGTCCCCTGGAACCTCTGACCCAGAAAACCGGGTTCCTGGTGAAAGCAGTCCTGCCCCGCTCTGCCATTAACATGACAACGGACAGGGCCCGGACCAGGCGCAGCGGACGGTAGCGAGCAGTCGGAGGGTGAAAATCCGCCAGTGGGTGAAATGGAGAGCCGTGCGGTGAGAGGAGGCGGAAAGCGGTTCGCAGACTTTCGCTGTACCTCCGGCGGGCAGCGCCGCACCTCCGACCGCTCGCTACCGTCCGCTGCGCCTGGTCCGGCCGCACGCGACGAGCCGTACCCGGAGGAAATCGGCCTCGGCCTTCCTGAGATATCAGTCTCCAGGTGGGACAGAAAAACCGGGGGCCCCCGGCTCGCTTTCGGCGGCCCGCTAGTCGACTTCCCGTCGTGCGAACGCGATCCTTCCGGTACCTTTCGGTGCCCCTTGCCCGACTCTAGCTCCGGTGGTAAAGCGGAGTCGGTCGGTCTGACGGCCGCCGAGTTAGCAGGCGGAAAGCGGTTTGCAGCCTTTCGCTGTACCTCCGGCGGGCAGCGCCGCACCTCCGAGCGCTCGGTACCGTCCGCTGCGCCTCGTCCTGCCGCACGCGACGAGCCGTCCCCGGAGGAAATCGGCCTCGGCCCTCCTGAGATATCAGCCTCCATACGGGCGTCACAAATCAGTGGACATGGTCAGCTGCAAAGCAGTGTCATTACAACCTTTCATAAACGACAGGGCAGCACCGCACTGCACCGCACTGCACTGCACCCCACACTACATCACACTTGCCTGCCTGCCTGCCTGCCGCTGCCTACTCTCACCAGCGGACCAAAGTGAGGATAACACCCCGAAGCAAGCATCTCCCTTGCCGCCCACCAGCCCACACCAATCCCCTTGCCTGCCTCCCACAAATTCCACCAGCGAGGCAAAGTGAAAATCAACCCCCAAAAAACGCACTCCACACCGGCCATCGCCCGCTATACACCCCCCCCCCCCCCCCCGGGGCGAATATTAAGCCCGAGAACACCGACTGTAACCAACCGCAGTGAAAAGTTGAAGTGGCAACTCATTAACCAGATTTACACTTGGCAACTCATAAACCAAATGAACAAAAAATCTGGTTAATGAGTTGCCCAAAATAAATCTGGTTAATGAGTTGCCACTTCAACTTTTCACTGCGGTTGGTTACAGTCGGTGTTCTCGGGCTTAATATTCACCCCGGGGGGGGGGGGCGGGGGGGGGTGATTCTGGGGGTAGTGTCCGGGAGGGTGAGCCTTTTATTCGGCAGGAGGCGTGTGGGGAAATCATCAACCTGTCAGACGATGAGTTGTCACAAACGCCATTGCTTAATGAAAGCTGCGCTCCCGAACTGGACTGACTGTCTGTCTGTCTGTCTGTCCGTTTGTCAAGGGGAGGAAAAGGCGGTGGTGGTGGTGGTGGTGGAGCTTTACGCTCAGGAGGGGAGACTTTCCTTCATGCCAATTAATCTGCAGCAGAAAGTCATCCCCCCCCGACTGGGATTCGAAGCCCGGTCCTGACCACGAGACCACCGGGGAGAGCTGCCTCAAGTCCCTGAGGGACCTGGACACGAGGCCGAGGACACACGCACGCCTGCTGCACTGGCAGCAGCGACCAGCAGGGGGCTGACCGGCTGATCCTT
>NW_027140001.1:0-2500 GCF_035084215.1 Heptranchias perlo | reverse complement strand
GGGGTGGAAAAGGCGGCGGTGGTGGTTAAGGGTGGAGCTTTACGCTCAGGAGGGGAGACTTTCTTTCAGAGGTGCCAATTAATCTGCAGCAGAAAGCCATCCCCCCCGACCGGGATTCGAAGCCCGGTCCTGACCACAAGACCACCGGGGAGAGTTGCCTCAAGTCCCTGAGGGACCTGGACACGAGGCCGAATACACACGCACGCCTGCTGCACTGGCAGCAGCGACCAACAGGGGGCTGACCGGCTGATCCTTCCCTTTCACAGGCAGGCTTTTGGCCCTCGCTGAAACGACAAAGGTGTTCAGAAGGAAGTCCTGGGGGGAAGGCAGGCAGGGAGGGACGGACACAGGGAAGTCCGCACAAAACAGGTCCCCTGGAACCTCTGACCCACAAAACCGGGTTCCTGGTGAAAGCAGTCCTGCCATTGACAGGACAATGGACAGGGCCCGGCAGCTTGAGACACATCTTTCTTTCAATAAGCAAGTTCTTTTTAAAAAAGTTTCCTTCCACAGCAGCTCTGAGTGAGAGAGAGAGAGAGAGAGAGAGAGACACTGACTCACTGACTGATACTGACACCGACACACACACACACATATTATTTATTATTATTTTAAACGACAAAGCTGTTCAGAAGGAAGTCCTGGGGGGAAGGCAGGCAGGGAGGGACGGACACAGGGAAGTCCGCACAAAACAGGTCCTTTGGAACCTCTGACCCACAAAACCGGGTTCCTGGTGAAAGCAGTCCTGCCATTGACATGACAATGGACAGGGCCCGGCAGCTTGAGACACATCTTTCTTTCAATATGCAAGTTCTTTTTAAAAAAGTTTCCTTCCACAGCAGCTCTGAGTGTGAGGGAGAGAGAGAGAGAGACACTGACTGACTGACTGATACTGACACCGACACACACACACACACACACATATTATTTATTATTATTATTTTAAACGACAAAGGTGTTCAGAAGGAAGTCCTGGGGGGAAGGCATGGAGGGACGGACACAGGGAAGTCCGCACAAAACAGGTCCCCTGGAACCTCTGACCCAGAAAACCGGGTTCCTGGTGAAAGCAGTCCTGCCCCGCTCTGCCATTAACATGACAACGGACAGGGCCCGGACCAGGCGCAGCGGACGGTAGCGAGCAGTCGGAGGGTGAAAATCCGCCAGTGGGTGAAATGGAGAGCCGTGCGGTGAGAGGAGGCGGAAAGCGGTTCGCAGACTTTCGCTGTACCTCCGGCGGGCAGCGCCGCACCTCCGACCGCTCGCTACCGTCCGCTGCGCCTGGTCCGGCCGCACGCGACGAGCCGTACCCGGAGGAAATCGGCCTCGGCCTTCCTGAGATATCAGTCTCCAGGTGGGACAGAAAAACCGGGGGCCCCCGGCTCGCTTTCGGCGGCCCGCTAGTCGACTTCCCGTCGTGCGAACGCGATCCTTCCGGTACCTTTCGGTGCCCCTTGCCCGACTCTAGCTCCGGTGGTAAAGCGGAGTCGGTCGGTCTGACGGCCGCCGAGTTAGCAGGCGGAAAGCGGTTTGCAGCCTTTCGCTGTACCTCCGGCGGGCAGCGCCGCACCTCCGAGCGCTCGGTACCGTCCGCTGCGCCTCGTCCTGCCGCACGCGACGAGCCGTCCCCGGAGGAAATCGGCCTCGGCCCTCCTGAGATATCAGCCTCCATACGGGCGTCACAAATCAGTGGACATGGTCAGCTGCAAAGCAGTGTCATTACAACCTTTCATAAACGACAGGGCAGCACCGCACTGCACCGCACTGCACTGCACCCCACACTACATCACACTTGCCTGCCTGCCTGCCTGCCGCTGCCTACTCTCACCAGCGGACCAAAGTGAGGATAACACCCCGAAGCAAGCATCTCCCTTGCCGCCCACCAGCCCACACCAATCCCCTTGCCTGCCTCCCACAAATTCCACCAGCGAGGCAAAGTGAAAATCAACCCCCAAAAAACGCACTCCACACCGGCCATCGCCCGCTATACACCCCCCCCCCCCCCCCCGGGGCGAATATTAAGCCCGAGAACACCGACTGTAACCAACCGCAGTGAAAAGTTGAAGTGGCAACTCATTAACCAGATTTACACTTGGCAACTCATAAACCAAATGAACAAAAAATCTGGTTAATGAGTTGCCCAAAATAAATCTGGTTAATGAGTTGCCACTTCAACTTTTCACTGCGGTTGGTTACAGTCGGTGTTCTCGGGCTTAATATTCACCCCGGGGGGGGGGGGCGGGGGGGGGTGATTCTGGGGGTAGTGTCCGGGAGGGTGAGCCTTTTATTCGGCAGGAGGCGTGTGGGGAAATCATCAACCTGTCAGACGATGAGTTGTCACAAACGCCATTGCTTAATGAAAGCTGCGCTCCCGAACTGGACTGACTGTCTGTCTGTCTGTCTGTCCGTTTGTCAAGGGGAGGAAAAGGCGGTGGTGGTGGTGGTGGTGGAGCTTTACGCTCAGGAGGGGAGACTTTCCTTCATGCCAATTAATCTGCAGCAG
>NW_027140000.1:0-69454 GCF_035084215.1 Heptranchias perlo | reverse complement strand
TGGGAGGGGCGCGGCGAGAGGGAGAGCGAGGGGGAGGTGGGGGAGGAGGAGGTGGGGGAGGAGGAGGAGGGGGAGGGGAGAGAGTAACACTCGGGTGTGAGAGATGGAGACACACAGATTAATAGAGAGAGAGACTCCTCCACATTGACTCATTCCAAATTAACCCACTCCCCGTTCACCCCACAATCATCAACTCCCATCACCTCCGGATCCCCCCTTGCTCCGGATCCCCCCTCACTCCCCCATCACTCCAGATCCCCTCACTCCGGATCCCCCCTCGCTCCCCCTTCACTCCGGATCCCCCCTCGCTCCCCCTTCACTCTGGATCCCCCTCGCTCCCCCTTTACTCCGGATCCCCTCTCACTCCCCCTTTACCCTGGATCCCCCTTCACCCCCGATCCCCTCTTACTCACCATTTACCCCGGATCCCCCCTCACTCCGGATCCCTCCTCACTCCCGATCCCTTCTCAATCCCCCGTTACTCCCCTTTCACTCCGGATCCCCCTCACTCCGGATCCCCCTCACTCCCAATCCCCTCTCAATCACCCTTTACTTCGGATCCACTCTCACTCCCCCTTTACCCCGGATCCCCCTTCACTCCAGATCCCCCCTTCACTCCGGATCCCCTCTCACTCCCCCTTCACTCCGGATCCCCCCTCACTCCCCCTTTACCCCAGATCCCCCCTCACTCCGGATCCCCCCTCACTCCCCCTTTACCCCGGATCCCCCCTCACTCCCCCTTTACCCCGGATCCCCCCTCACTCCCGATCCCCTCTCACTCCGGATCCCCCCTCACTCCCAATCCTTTCTCACTCTGTCTTCACTCCGGATCCCCCCTCACTCCCCCTTTACCCCGGATCCCCCCTCACTCCCGAATCCCCTCTCACTCCGGATCCCCCCTCACTCCCCCTTCACTCCGGATCCCCCCTCACTCCCCCTTTACCCCGGATCCCCCCTCACTCCCCCTTTACCCCGGATCCCCCCTCACTCCGGATCCACTCACCGATCACCGCCAGGATGAGGAAGACGAAGGCCCCGGCGAGCGGGATCAGGTCGGGCCGGGAGAGAGCGAGGAGCCGGCGGGCGATGTCCCGGGGCGGGTTCCCTGGGGGCGGCGGGGACCGAGGCCGAGGGCCGGGCGGGAGCAGCGTCTCCAGGGCCCCGAGAGCCAGGGCCGAGCCGGCGTGAGCGAGGAGGAGGAGCGGCCAGGAGAGGCCGAGGCTCAGGCCCGGGCCCGGCTCCAGCCCCAGCGCCGGCCGCACACGGCCGTAGAGCGGCGGCAGCAGGCAGGCGCAGGCCGTGTACCGGAGCACCAGGGCCCGGCGGGGGCCGAGCGCGGGTCCGAGGATCAGGCCCAGGCCCAGGGCCCCCAGCAGGGCCAGGCCCAGGCCGGCCGGCCCCCAGCCCGGGGGCAGCAGGGGCCCGAGCAGCAGGTGGGCGAGGGCCGGGCTCAGAGAGAGGGCGAGGGCCCAGGGAGCGGCCGCGGGGCCGGGGACACTCATCGCCGAGAGAGAGAGCGGGGCGGGAGCGGCCTGTCGGCGGGCGGGGGCCGAGGCTCAGTCCGGGGCCCGGCGGCTCGGCTCGGCTCACTTTCACTTTCAGTCCCGGGGCCCGGGGAATGGGCGCAAAAAACCGGGCCCGGGATCGGCCGGGTCTCGGGTCAGAATAAACCCCGAGAATAGAATAAACCCCGAATAATAGAATAAACCCCGAATAATAGAATAAACCCGAGAATAGAATAAACCCCGAATAATAGAATAAACCCGAGAATAGAATAAACCCCGAGAATAGAATAAACCCCGAGAATAGAATAAACCCCGAGAATAGAATAAACCCCGAATAATAGAATAAACCCGAGAATAGAATAAACCCCGAGAATAGAATAAACCCCGAGAATAGAATAAACCCCGAATAATAGAATAAACCCCGAGAATAGAATAAACCCCGAGAATAGAATAAACCCCGAGAATAGAATAAACCCCGAGAATAGAATAAACCCCGAATAATAGAATAAACCCCGAGAATAGAATAAACCCCGAGAATAGAATAAACCCCGAGAATAGAATAAACCCCGAATAATAGAATAAACCCCGAGAATAGAATAAACCCCGAATAATAGAATAAACCCCGAGAATAGAATAAACCCCGAGAATAGAATAAACCCCGAGAATAGAATAAACCCCGAATAATAGAATAAACCCCGAGAATAGAATAAACCCCGAATAATGGAATAAACCCCGAGAATAGAATAAACCCCGAATAATGGAATAAACCCCGAGAATAGAATAAACCCCGAATAATGGAATAAACCCCGAGAATAGAATAAACCCCGAATAATAGAATAAACCCCGAATAATGGAATAAACCCCGAGAATAGAATAAACCCCGAATAATAGAATAAACCCCGAGAATAGAATAAACCCCGAGAATAGAATAAACCCCGAGAATAGAATAAACCCCGAATAATAGAATAAACCCCGAATAATAGAATAAACCCCGAGAATAGAATAAACCCCGAGAATAGAATAAACCCCGAATAATAGAATAAACCCCGAGAATAGAATAAACCCCGAATAATAGAATAAACCCCGAGAATAGAATAAACCCCGAATAATAGAATAAACCCCGAGAATAGAATAAACCCCGAGAATAGAATAAACCCCGAGAATAGAATAAACCCCGAATAATAGAATAAACCCCGAGAATAGAATAAACCCCGAGAATAGAATAAACCCCGAATAATAGAATAAACCCCGAGAATAGAATAAACCCCGAATAATAGAATAAACCCCGAGAATAGAATAAACCCCGAATAATAGAATAAACCCCGAGAATAGAATAAACCCCGAGAATAGAATAAACCCCGAATAATAGAATAAACCCCGAATAATAGAATAAACCCCGAATAATAGAATAAACCCCGAAT
Organism: Heptranchias perlo; assembly: GCF_035084215.1. Taxonomy (NCBI): domain Eukaryota; kingdom Metazoa; phylum Chordata; class Chondrichthyes; order Hexanchiformes; family Hexanchidae; genus Heptranchias; species Heptranchias perlo. Next base: position 66,528 of record NW_027140000.1, on the reverse strand, counting down.
AATAGAATAAACCCCGAGAATAGAATAAACCCCGAATAATAGAATAAACCCCGAGAATAGAATAAACCCCGAATAATAGAATAAACCCCGAGAATAGATTAAACCCCGAGAATAGAATAAACCCCGAGAATAGAATAAACCCCGAATAATAGAATAAACCCCGAGAATAGAATAAACCCCGAGAATAGAATAAACCCCGAGAATAGAATAAACCCCGAATAATAGAATAAACCCCGAGAATAGAATAAACCCCGAATAATAGAATAAACCCCGAATAATAGAATAAACCCCGAGAATAGAATAAACCCCGAATAATAGAATAAACCCCGAGAATAGAATAAACCCCGAGAATAGAATAAACCCCGAATAATAGAATAAACCCCGAATAATAGAATAAACCCCGAGAATAGAATAAACCCCGAGAATAGAATAAACCCCGAATAATAGAATAAACCCCGAATAATAGAATAAACCCCGAGAATAGAATAAACCCCGAGAATAGAATAAACCCCGAGAATAGAATAAACCCCGAATAATGGAATAAACCCCGAGAATAGAATAAACCCCGAGAATAGAATAAACCCCGAATAATGGAATAAACCCCGAGAATAGAATAAACCCCGAGAATAGAATAAACCCCGAATAATGGAATAAACCCCGAGAATAGAATAAACCCCGAGAATAGAATAAACCCCGAGAATAGAATAAACCCCGAATAATAGAATAAACCCCGAGAATAGAATAAACCCCGAATAATAGAATAAACCCCGAGAATAGAATAAACCCCGAATAATAGAATAAACCCCGAGAATAGAATAAACCCCGAGAATAGAATAAACCCCGAGAATAGAATAAACCCCGAGAATAGAATAAACCCCGAGAATAGAATAAACCCCGAATAATGGAATAAACCCCGAGAATAGAATAAACCCCGAGAATAGAATAAACCCCGAATAATAGAATAAACCCCGAGAATAGAATAAACCCCGAATAATAGAATAAACCCCGAGAATAGAATAAACCCCGAGAATAGAATAAACCCCGAATAATAGAATAAACCCCGAGAATAGAATAAACCCCGAATAATGGAATAAACCCCGAGAATAGAATAAACCCCGAGAATAGAATAAACCCCGAGAATAGAATAAACCCCGAGAATAGAATAAACCCCGAGAATAGAATAAACCCCGAGAATAGAATAAACCCCGAGAATAGAATAAACCCCGAATAATAGAATAAACCCCGAGAATAGAATAAACCCCGAGAATAGAATAAACCCCGAGAATAGAATAAACCCCGAGAATAGAATAAACCCCGAATAATAGAATAAACCCCGAGAATAGAATAAACCCCGAGAATAGAATAAACCCCGAATAATAGAATAAACCCCGAATAATAGAATAAACCCCGAGAATAGAATAAACCCGAGAATAGAATAAACCCCGAGAATAGAATAAACCCCGAATAATGGAATAAACCCCGAATAATAGAATAAACCCCGAGAATAGAATAAACCCCGAATAATAGAATAAACCCCGAGAATAGAATAAACCCCGAGAATAGAATAAACCCCGAATAATAGAATAAACCCGAGAATAGAATAAACCCCGAATAATAGAATAAACCCCGAGAATAGAATAAACCCCGAGAATAGAATAAACCCCGAATAATAGAATAAACCCCGAGAATAGAATAAACCCGAGAATAGAATAAACCCCGAGAATAGAATAAACCCCGAGAATAGAATAAACCCCGAATAATAGAATAAACCCCGAATAATAGAATAAACCCCGAGAATAGAATAAACCCCGAATAATAGAATAAACCCCGAATAATAGAATAAACCCCGAATAATAGAATAAACCCCGAGAATAGAATAAACCCCGAGAATAGAATAAACCACGAATAATAGAATAAACCCCGAGAATAGAATAAACCCCGAGAATAGAATAAACCCCGAATAATAGAATAAACCCCGAGAATAGAATAAACCCCGAATAATAGAATAAACCCCGAGAATAGAATAAACCCCGAGAATAGAATAAACCCCGAATAATAGAATAAACCCCGAGAATAGAATAAACCCGAGAATAGAATAAACCCCGAATAATAGAATAAACCCCGAATAATAGAATAAACCCCGAGAATAGAATAAACCCCGAGAATAGAATAAACCCGAGAATAGAATAAACCCCGAATAATAGAATAAACCCCGAATAATAGAATAAACCCCGAGAATAGAATAAACCCCGAGAATAGAATAAACCCGAGAATAGAATAAACCCCGAATAATAGAATAAACCCCGAGAATAGAATAAACCCCGAATAATAGAATAAACCCGAGAATAGAATAAACCCCGAGAATAGAATAAACCCCGAGAATAGAATAAACCCCGAATAATGGAATAAACCCCGAGAATAGAATAAACCCGAGAATAGAATAAACCCCGAATAATAGAATAAACCCCGAATAATAGAATAAACCCCGAGAATAGAATAAACCCCGAGAATAGAATAAACCACGAATAATGGAATAAACCCCGAATAATAGAATAAACCCCGAATAATAGAATAAACCCCGAGAATAGAATAAACCCCGAATAATGGAATAAACCCCGAATAATAGAATAAACCCCGAGAATAGAATAAACCCCGAGAATAGAATAAACCCCGAATAATAGAATAAACCCCGAGAATAGAATAAACCCCGAGAATAGAATAAACCCCGAATAATAGAATAAACCCCGAGAATAGAATAAACCCGAGAATAGAATAAACCCCGAATAATAGAATAAACCCCGAATAATAGAATAAACCCCGAGAATAGAATAAACCCCGAGAATAGAATAAACCCGAGAATAGAATAAACCCCGAATAATAGAATAAACCCCGAATAATAGAATAAACCCCGAGAATAGAATAAACCCCGAGAATAGAATAAACCCGAGAATAGAATAAACCCCGAATAATAGAATAAACCCCGAGAATAGAATAAACCCCGAATAATAGAATAAACCCGAGAATAGAATAAACCCCGAGAATAGAATAAACCCCGAGAATAGAATAAACCCCGAATAATGGAATAAACCCCGAGAATAGAATAAACCCCGAATAATAGAATAAACCCCGAGAATAGAATAAACCCGAGAATAGAATAAACCCCGAGAATAGAATAAACCCCGAGAATAGAATAAACCCCGAGAATAGAATAAAACCCGAGAATAGAATAAACCCCGAGAATAGAATAAACCCGAGAATAGAATAAACCCCGAATAATAGAATAAACCCCGAGAATAGAATAAACCCCGAGAATAGAATAAACCCGAGAATAGAATAAACCCCGAGAATAGAATAAACCCCGAGAATAGAATAAACCCCGAATAATAGAATAAACCCCGAGAATAGAATAAACCCGAGAATAGAATAAACCCCGAATAATAGAATAAACCCCGAGAATAGAATAAACCCCGAATAATAGAATAAACCCCGAATAATAGAATAAACCCCGAGAATAGAATAAACCCCGAGAATAGAATAAACCACGAATAATGGAATAAACCCCGAATAATGGAATAAACCCCGAATAATAGAATAAACCCCGAGAATAGAATAAACCCCGAATAATGGAATAAACCCCGAATAATAGAATAAACCCCGAGAATAGAATAAACCCCGAGAATAGAATAAACCCCGAATAATAGAATAAACCCCGAGAATAGAATAAACCCCGAATAATAGAATAAACCCCGAATAATAGAATAAACCCCGAGAATAGAATAAACCCCGAGAATAGAATAAACCCCGAGAATAGAATAAACCCCGAATAATAGAATAAACCCCGAGAATAGAATAAACCCCGAATAATAGAATAAACCCCGAATAATAGAATAAACCCCGAGAATAGAATAAACCCCGAGAATAGAATAAACCCCGAATAATAGAATAAACCCCGAGAATAGAATAAACCCCGAGAATAGAATAAACCCCGAGAATAGAATAAACCCCGAGAATAGAATAAACCCCGAGAATAGAATAAACCCCGAGAATAGAATAAACCCCGAGAATAGAATAAACCCCGAATAATAGAATAAACCCCGAATAATAGAATAAACCCCGAGAATAGAATAAACCCCGAGAATAGAATAAACCCCGAATAATAGAATAAACCCCGAGAATAGAATAAACCCCGAGAATAGAATAAACCCCGAATAATAGAATAAACCCCGAGAATAGAATAAACCCCGAGAATAGAATAAACCCCGAGAATAGAATAAACCCCGAATAATAGAATAAACCCCGAATAATAGAATAAACCCCGAGAATAGAATAAACCCCGAGAATAGAATAAACCCCGAGAATAGAATAAACCCCGAATAATAGAATAAACCCCGAGAATAGAATAAACCCCGAGAATAGAATAAACCCCGAGAATAGAATAAACCCCGAATAATAGAATAAACCCCGAGAATAGAATAAACCCCGAATAATAGAATAAACCCCGAATAATCGAATAAACCCCGAGAATAGAATAAACCCCGAGAATAGAATAAACCCCGAATAATAGAATAAACCCCGAGAATAGAATAAACCCCGAATAATAGAATAAACCCCAAATAATAGAATAAACCCCGAGAATAGAATAAACCCCGAATAATAGAATAAACCCCGAATAATAGAATAAACCCCGAATAATAGAATAAACCCCGAGAATAGAATAAACCCCGAGAATAGAATAAACCCCGAGAATAGAATAAACCCCGAATAATAGAATAAACCCCGAATAATAGAATAAACCCCGAGAATAGAATAAACCCCGAGAATAGAATAAACCCCGAGAATAGAATAAACCCCGAATAATAGAATAAACCCCGAGAATAGAATAAACCCCGAGAATAGAATAAACCCCGAGAATAGAATAAACCCCGAATAATAGAATAAACCCCGAGAATAGAATAAACCCCGAATAATAGAATAAACCCCGAGAATAGAATAAACCCCGAGAACAGAATAAACCCCGAGAATAGAATAAACCCCGAATAATAGAATAAACCCCGAATAATGGAATAAACCCCGAGAATAGAATAAACCCCGAATAATAGAATAAACCCCGAATAATAGAATAAACCCCGAGAATAGAATAAACCCGAGAATAGAATAAACCCCGAATAATAGAATAAACCCCGAATAATAGAATAAACCCCGAGAATAGAATAAACTCTAAGATTAAACCCACTAATAGATTAAATCAGACTATAGACGGTTTAATGGTGATGTTCCTGATCTCCCCCTGTCTCATATCCCAGTTTAATTTCATACTTTGACTGACTCTCCTTCCCTGTCCTTTCTGGCCCTCACCTGCCCCCACTCTCTGTTATTCTCCACCTATTTTGGGGATTTCCACTCACCCGCTCCTTACTAACATTCCCTGGAAACCCCCTGTGTCAGACTGGTTTTACTTTCATTGATCATTTCACTCACTCTCTGCCCTTTCTCAGATGTAAACAATTTTACAACACCAAGTTATAGTCCAGCAATTTTATTTTAAATTCACAAGCTTTCGGAGGCTACCTCCTTCCTCAGGTGAACGATGTGGAAATGAAATCGATGGACACAGGGCACAGATGGACACAGGGCACAGATAGACACAGGGCAGCATGATATCATTGCGATAACGGAAACCTGGCTTAAAGAGGGGGATCATTCTGAGTGCAAAAATAAGAGGGCAATAATAGTCGGGGACTTCAACGACCCGAACATCAACTGGGTTTCAAACAGTGTGAGGGGCACAGAGGGCACAAATTCTTGATCGGTGTCCAGGAGAACTTTTTTAGCCAGTACGTGACAAGCCCAACAAGAGGGGATGTAATTCTAGATTTAGTCCTGGGAAATGAAGATGGGCAAGTGGGTGAAGTGACAGTGGGTGACCATATTGGGGATAGTGACCACAATTCAGTTAGTTTTAGCATTATTATGGAAAAGGACAGAGTTAAGTCAGGAGTAAATGTTTTAAATTGGGGGAAGGCAAATTTTACAGAACTAAGAGGTGATTTGGCAGAAGTGGACTGGACACAACTACTTGAGGAGAAATCAGTGGGAGGCACTAAAAAGTGAAATTCTACGGGTCCAATGCAGACACGTCCCCTCAAAGAAAAAGGGTGGCACTGCCAAATTTAGAGCCCCCTGGTTGTTTAGAAGTATACGGGGCAAGATAAAGCAGAAAAAGAAAGCTTATGACTGTCACAGAAAACTAAATACTGCAGAAAGCCTCGAGGAGTATAGAAAGTACAGGGATGATGTAAAAAAGGAAATAAGGAAAGCAAAAAGTGGGCATGAAAAAATATTAGCTAGTAAGATTAAAGAAAACCCAAAGATGTTTTATCAGTACATTAAGAACAAGAGGATAGAACAACTAAGGGAAAGGTGGGACCTATCAGGGATGATAAGGGTAACTTGTGTGTAGAAGTAGAGGATGTGGGTAGGGTTTTAAATGAATATTTTGTCTCCGTATTCACAAAGGAAAGGGATGATCCGGGCGTAGTAGTTAAAGAGGAGAGGTGTGAAATATTGGATAAGGTAAACATAACAAGAGAGCAAGTACTAGAGGGACTGGAATCCTTGAAAGTTGATAAGTCACCAGGGCCGGATGGATTGTTTCCTGGGCTATTGAAGGAAGCCAGGGAGGAAATATCGGATGCTCTGAGGATCATTTTCCAATCCTCACTAGATACAGGGGAGGTACCGGAGGACTGGAAGACTGCAAACGAAGTACCATTGTTTAAAAAGGGTACGAGGGAAAGACCGAATTATCGGCCGGTCAGTCTTACCTCGGTGGTGGGCAAACTATTAGAATCAATACTGAGAGATAGGATAAACTGTCACTTGGAAAGGCATGGTTTAATCAGGGATAGTCAGCATGGATTTGTTCAGGGAAGGTCATGCCTTACAAATCTGATTGAATTCTTTGAGGAAGTGAAAGGAGGATTGATGAGGGTAGTGCAGTGGATGTTGTCTTCATGGATTTTAGTAAGGCATTTGACAAGGTCCCACATGACAGACTGGTCAGAAAGGTAAAAGCCCATGGGATACAGGGAAATGTGGTGAATTGGATCCAAAATTGGCTCAGTAACAGGAAACAAAGGGTAAAAGTCGATGGATGTCTTTGCGAATGGAAATCCGTTTCCAGTGGTGTGCCACAGGGCTCAGTGTTGGGTCCCTTGCTGTTTGTGGTATATATTAATAATTTGGACTTGAATGTAGGGGGCATGATTGGCAAATTTGCAGACGACACAAAAATTGGCCGTGTAGTTGATGGTGAAGAGGATAGCTGTAGACTCCAAGAAGATATCAATGGGTTGGTGGAGTGGGCGGAAAAGTGGCAAATGGAGTTCAACCCGGAGAAGTGTGAGGTAATGCACTTAGGGAGGGCAAACAGTAAAAGGGAATACGCAGTAAACGGGAATATATTGAGAGGGGTAGAGGAAGTGAGAGACCTTGGAGTGCATGTGCACAGGTCCCTGAAGGTGACAGTTCAGGTAGATAAGGTTGTGAAGAAGACATACGGAATGCTCTCCGTTATTAGCCGAGGTATAGAATACAAAAGCAGGGATGTAATGATGGAACTGTATAAAATGCTAGTAAGGCTACAGCTGGAGTATTGTGCGTAGTTCTGGTCACCACATTACAGGAAGGACGTAATTGCTCTGGAGAGAGTGCAGAGAAGATTTACAAGAATGTTGCCAGGGCTTGAAAATTGCAGCTACGAGGAGAGATTGGATAGGCTGGGGTTGTTTTCCTTGGAGCAGAGGAGGCTGAGGGGAGACTTGATTGAGGTGCACAAAATTATGAGGGGCCCAGATAGAGTAGACAGGAAGTACCTGTTTCCCCAGCGGACAGTTCAAGAACTAGAGGACATAGATTTGAGCTGATTGGCGGAAGGATTAGAGGGGACCTGAGGAAAAACTTTTTTATCCAGAGGGTGGTGGGTGTCTGGAATTCACTGCCCGAATTGGTAGTAGAGGCAGGGACCCTCAACTCTTTTAAAAAGTACCTGGACCTGCACCTAAAGTGCTGTAAGCTGCAGGGCTACGGACCGGGTGCTGGAAGGTGGGATTAGAATGGGCACCTGGTTGCTCTACGAGCCGGCGCGGACACGATGGGCCGAATGGCCCCTTCTGTGCTGTATCTTTTCTCTGGTTTTATGGTTCTCAATATTTAAACCTTCAAACTGCACAAACACACCACAGAAATTTAAAGGACAGCCAATCAGGCCGCTCCCTGCCCTTTCATCATGTGTTGCTGGGCAGATTATTGTTGGACAGGTTTGTGATATTCTGGGTTTGAACCACAAACTGAATCTGCTCCAGTTTCACAATCCCAGTAGGTGGCAGCTGAGAAAGAAAGTCTCCCATTTATACAGCACCTTTCACCGGACGTCCCAAAGTGCTTTACAACCAATGAAATGCTTTTGAGATGATTACTGTCATAATCAGAGATTCATCGAATGATACAGCACAGAAGGAGGCCATTCAGCCCATCGTGCCTGTGCCGGCTCTTTGATCGAGCCGTCCAATTTAGTCCCACTCCCCAGCTTTTCCCCATCACCCTGTAAATTAATCCTCTCCAAGTACACGTCCAATTGCCTTTTGAAAGTTCCTGTGGAATCTGCTTCCACCACTTTCAGGTAATGTGTTCCAGATCTTAACCCTCTGTGTGAAAAATATCTCCTCATTTCTCCTCTAGTTCTTTTGCCAATTATTTTAAATCTATGACCTCTGATTACCGACCCACTTGTCTGAGGAAACAGTTTCTCCCTACTTGCTCTGTCAAAACCCCTCATAATTTTGAATACCTCGATTAGGCCTCCCCTTAACCTTCTCTGCTGTAAGGAGAACAATCCCAGCTTCTCCAATCTCTCCACATAACTGAACTCCCTTATCCCTGGTATCATCCTGGTGAACCTCCTCTGTACCCTCTCCAAGGCCTTAGCATCCTTCCTAAAGTGCGGTGCCCAGAATTGTACACAATACTCCAGCTGAGGCCTAACCAGTGATTTGTAAAGTTTCAGCATAACTTCCTTGTTTTTGTATTCAATGCCCCTGTTTACAAAGCCAAGTATCCCATACGCTTTCTAAACCACCTTATCAACTTGCCCTGCCACCTTCAAAGATTTGTGAATGTGCATCCCCAGGTCCCTCTGCTCTTCCACCCCCTCAAAATATTACCATTTAGATTATACTCTCCATGTTGTTCCTCCCAAAGTGCATCACTTCACACTTATCCACATTAAATTGCATCTGCCGTGTGTCTGCCCATTTCACCAGTCTGTCTCTGTCCTCCTGAAGTCTGCTACTGTCCTCCTCACTATTTACTACACTGCCAATTTTTGTATCATCCGCAAATTTTGAAATTGTACTCCCTGTACCCAAGTCCAGGTCATTTATATATAACAAGAAAAGCAACGGTCCTAATCCCGACCCCTGGATGACCCCACTGCATACTTCTCTCCAGTCAGAAAAACATCCCTTCACCACTACTCTCTGCCTCCTATCCCTTAGCCAATTACGTACCCAAATTACTACCGTCCCTTTAATCCCATGTGCTTCTATTTTCCGAATAAGTCTGTCATGTGGCAGTTTATCAAAAGCCGTTTGAAAGTCCATATATACAACATCTACTGCACCACCCTCATCAACCCTCTCTGATACTTCATCAATGAACTCAATCAGGTTGGTCAGACACGATTTGCCTTTAACAAATCCATGCTGGCTGTCCCTTATTAACCCATGCTTCACCAAGTGAGAATTAATTTTGTCCTTGACATTGGTCTCGAGTAGTTTCCCCACCACTGACGTTAGACTGATTGGCCTGTAGTTACCAGGTTTATCCCACTGGCCTTTTTTTGAACAGCGGGGTAACATTTACAATCCTCCAGTCCTCCGGCACCGTCCCCATATCCAAGGAGGATTGAAAGATTGTGGTCAGAGTTTCTGCTCTCTCCACCCTTACTCCCCTCAGCAATCTCATGTGCGAGGATATTCCACAAGAAAAGTTGCAGAGATTGAACCGGCTGAAAAGGAAAAAATGAAAGAGAAGGTGGATCAAATCCTGAAACATGGGATTAATTGTTTTACCTGGACCGGGGGACTTGTTCACTTTGAGTGAGGCCAACCTATTTAGCACCTCCTTTCCATCTATTTTTATCCTCTCCAATATCTCTCCTCCCTCCTCCTCCACTGTGTCATTAACCTCATCCTCTTCTTTTGTGAAGACAGATGCAAAGTCCTCATTCAGTCCCTCAGTCACGCCCTCTGCCTCCACCAGAAGATTTCCTTCTTTGGCACTGATCGGCCCCACCATTCCTTTCATTATCCTTTCACTTTTTATACTTTTATAAAAGATTTTTGGGTTCCCTTTTATGTTCCCCATCAATCTTTTCTCATATTCTCTCTTTGCCCTTCTTATATCATTTTTCAATTCCCCTGCACTCTCTGTATTCTGCCTGTTTATCGACTGGATTCTGTACTGGACATTTGTCACAAACCTCCTCTTTCTGTTTTATTTTAACCTCTATTTCCTTTCTTATCCAGGGAGCTCGAGCTTTCGATGCCCCATCTTTCCTCATAATGGGAATGTGCCCGAACGATCTCCGCCTTGTAGTCCTGCCATTGCTCATTTACTGTTTTCTTGGCCGGTCTTTGTTTCCAGTCCACCTGAGCTCGATCCCTTCTCCAATCACTGAAATTCACTCTCTTCCAGTTGGGTATTTTCACCTTTGATTGTTCTTTGTCTCTTTCTATAACTACTTTAAACCTAATTATATTATGATCACTATTCCCCAGATGTTCTCCCGCTGAAACACACTCCACGTGCCCCACTTCATTCCCCAGAACTAGATCCAGCACTGCTTCCTTCCTCATTGGGTGAGAAACATCCGGATTACGAAAGTTCTCCTGGACACATTTTAGGAATTCTTCCCCCTCCTTGCCCTTTACACTTTTTTCCCCAGTCTATATTCGGGTAATTGAAGCCCCCGACTGTTACTGCTCGATTATTTTTACATTTCTCTGAAGTTTGCCCCCAGATTTGCTCCTCTATCTCCTTCTCACTATTTGGGGGTCTGTAGTAAACACCCAGCAATGTAACAGCTCCTTTTCTGTTCCTTAACTCAAACTAAATAGATTCAGTCTTTGAACCCTCTAGAATATCGTCCCTCTGTAGAACTGTAATATTATCCTCGATCAATTCTCCCACCCCCCTCCTGTCTTTTTCCCTTCCCTGTCCCTCCTGAATACATTGTAGCCGGGAATGTTTACTTCCCATTCCTGCCCATGTTTAAGCCCGGTCTCCGTTACAGTCACTAGATCATAACCCCATGTGGCAACTTTTGTAATCTGTGCCTCTGTCTTATGCCTTTTTAACTGCCTTCTCAACTTGCCCTGCCACCTTCCCAGGTCTCTCTGTTCCTGCACCCCCTTTAAAATTGTACCATTTAGTTTATATTGCCTCTCCTCATTCTTCCGACCAAAGTGTTTCACTTCACTGCGTTAAATTTAATCTGCCACGTGTCTGCCCATTTCACCAGTCTGTCTGTGTCCTCCTGAAGTCTGTTACTTTCCTTTTCATTGGCAGCCAATTTGTGCGCTGCAAGCTCCCACCAATAGCAACCTGATAATGACCAGATAATCTGTTTTACGGATGTTGTTTGAGGGATAAATATTGGCCAGGGCACCGGGGAGAACTCCCCTGCTCTTCTTCAAAATAGTGCCATGGGATCTTTTACGTCCACCTGAGAGGGCAGACGAGGCCTCGGCTTGACGTCTCATCTGAAATATTCCACCTCTGACAGTGCATCACTCCCTCAGTACTGACCCTCCGACAGTGCATCACTCCCTCAGTACTGACCCTCCGACAGTGCATCACTCCCTCAGTACTGACCCTCCGACAGTGCATCACTCCATCAGTACTGACCCTCCGACAGTGCAGCACTCCCTCAGTACTGCCCCTCCGACAGTGCAGCGCTCCCTCAGTACTGCCCCTCCGACAGTGCAGTGCTCCCTCAGTACTGCCCCTCCGACAGTGCAGTGCTCCCTCAGTACTGACCCTCCGACAGTGCAGCACTCCCTCAGTACTGACCCTCCGACAGTGCAGTGCTCCCTCAGTACTGTCCCTCCGACAGTGCAGCGCTCTCTCAGTACTGCCCCTCCGACACTGCATCACTCCCTCAGTACTGCCCCTTCGACAGTGCATCACTCCCTCAGAACTGCCCCTTCGACAGTGCAGCACTCCCTCAGTACTGACCCTCCGACAGTGCAGCACTCCCTTAGTACTGCCCCTTCGACAGTGCAGCACTCCCTCAGTACTGACCCTTCAACAGTGCAGGTCTCCCTCTGCACCGCCCCTTCGACAGTGCAGCACTCCCTCAGAACTGCCCCTTCGACAGTGCATCACTCCCTCAGAACTGCCCCTTCGACAGTGCAGCACTCCCTCAGTACTGCCCCTTCGATAGTGCAGCACTCCCTCAGTACTGCCCCTTCGACAGTGCATCACTCCCTCAGAACTGCCCCTTCGACAGTGCATCACTCCCTCAGAACTGCCCCTTCGACAGTGCATCACTCCCTCAGAACTGCCCCTTCGACAGTGCATCACTCCCTCAGAACTGCCCCTTCGACAGTGCATCACTCCCTCAGAACTGCCCCTTCGACAGTGCATCACTCCCTCAGAACTGCCCCTTCGACAGTGCATCACTCCCTCAGAACTGCCCCTTCGACAGTGCATCACTCCCTCAGAACGGCCCCTTCGACAGTGCATCACTCCCTCAGAACTGCCCCTTTGACAGTGCATCACTCCCTCAGAACTGCCCCTTCGACAGTGCATCACTCCCTCAGAACTGCCCCTTCGACAGTGCATCACTCCCTCAGAACTGCCCCTTCGACAGTGCAGCACTCCCTCAGAACTGCCCCTTCGATAGTGCAGCACTCCCTCAGTACTGCCCCTTCGACAGTGTAGCACTCCCTCAGTACTGCACGAGAGTGTCAGCCTGGATTTTGTCTCTGGAGTGGGACTTGAACCCACAACCTTCTGACTCAGAGGTGACAATGCGACCCACTGACCCACGACTGAGAGACCGCCATTCGACCTGACCTGTACCATACTACCTCACTCAGTCAAATCCCACTCCCCTGCTCACTCCCCGTACACTTTAATATCCCACCCAGTCTAAACCCACTCTCCTGCTCACTCCCCATACCCTTTAATATCCCACCCAGTCTAAACCCACTCTCCTGCTCACTCCCCATACCCTTTAATATCCCACGCAGTCTAATCACACTCTCCTGCTCACTCCCCATACCCTTTAATATCCCACCCAGTCTAAACCCACTCTCCTGCTCACTCCCCATACCCTTTAATATCCCACCCAGTCTAATCCCACTCTCCTGCTCACTCCCCATACCCTTTAATATCCCACCCAGTCTAATCCCACTCTCCTGCTCACTCCCCATACCCTTTAATATCCCACTTAGTTGAATCCCACTACCCATCTCACCCCCTTAGATTACACCCCACTAACACCCCGTCCGATTACACCCCACTATTACCCCCTCAGATTACACCCCACTAATACCCCCTCAGATTACACCCCACTAATACCCCCTCAGATTACACCCCACTAATACCCCCTCAGATTAAACCCCACTAATACCCCGTCCGATCACACCCCCACTAATACCCCATCCGATTACACCCCACTAATACCCCCTCAGATTACACCCCCACTAATACCCCCTCAGATTACACCCCCACTAATACCCCCTCAGATTACACCCCCACTAATACCCCATCAGATTATAACCCCACTAATACCCCATCAGATTAAACCCCCACTAATACCCCCTCAGATTACACCCCCACTAATACCCCATCAGATTAAACCCCACTAATACCCCATCAGATTACACCCCACTAATACCCCATCAGATTACACCCCACTAATACCCCATCAGATTACACCCCACTAATACCCCCTCAGATTACACCCCCACTAATACCCCATCAGATTACACCGCACTAATACCCCATCAGATTACACCCCACTAATACCCCCTCAGATTACACCCCCACTAATACCCCATCAGATTACACCCCCACTAATACCCCATCAGATGACACCCCACTAATACCCCATCAGATTACACCCCACTAATACCCCATCAGATTACACCCCCACTAATACCCCATCAGATGACACCCCACTAATACCCCCTCAGATTAAACCCCACTAATACCCCATCAGATTAAACCCCACTAATACCCCATCAGATTAAACCCCACTAATACCCCATCAGATTACACCCCACTAATACCCCATCAGATTACACCCCACTAATACCCCCTCAGATTACACCCCACCAATACCCTGTCAGATTACACCCCATTAATACCCCGTCAGATTAAACCCCCACTAATACCCCATCAGATTACACCCCCACTAATACCCCATCAGATTAAACCCCACTAATACCCCATCAGATGACACCCCACTAATACCCCCTCAGATGACACCCCACTAATACCCCCTCAGATGACACCCCACTAATACCCCCTCAGATTACACCCCACTAATACCCCCTCAGATTACACCCCACTAATACCCCCTCAGATTACACCCCACTAATACCCCGTCAGATTACACCCCCACTAATACCCCCTCAGATTACACCCCACTAATACCCCATTAGATTACACCCCACTAATACCCCATCAGATGACACCCCACTAATACCCCCTCAGATTACACCCCACTAATACCCATCAGATTACACCCCACTGATACCCCATCAGATTACACCCCCACTAATACCCCATCAGATTACACCCCACTAATACCCCGTCAGATTACACCCCACTAATACCCCATCAGATTACACCCCCACTAATACCCCATCAGATTACACCCCCACTAATACCCCCTCAGATTACACCCCCACTAATACCCCCTCAGATTACACCCCCACTAATACCCCCTCAGATTACACCCCCAATCCTCTATGTTGGTCATGTGTTATATCAGGAATGTCAGTAAACAGTCTGACACAGGGTGTTCCAGGGAGTGTATCTCACTCACATCGGATGGTTTAATGGTGATGTTCCTGATCTCTCCCTGTCTCATATCCCAGTTTAATTTCATACTTTGACTGACTCTCCTTCCCTGTCCTTTCTGTCCCTCACCTGCCCCCACTCTCTGTTATTCTCCACCTATTTTGGGGATTTCCACTCACCCGCTCCTTACTAACATTCCCTGGAAACCCCCTGTGTCAGACTGATTTTACTTTCATTGATCATTTCACTCACTCTCTGCCCTTTCTCAATATTTAAACCTTCAAACTGCACAAACACACCACAGAACTTTAAAGGACAGCCAATCAGGCCGCTCCCTGCCCATTCATCATGTGTTGCTGGGCAGATTATTGTTGGACAGGTTTGTGATATTCTGGGTTTAAACCACAAACTGAATCTGCTCCAGTTTCACAATCCCAGTAGGTGGCAGCTGAGAAAGAATCATAGAATCATAGAAGTTTACAACATGGAAACAGGCCCTTCGGCCCAACATGTCCATGTCGCCCAGTTTATACCACTAAGCTAGTCCCAATTGCCTGCACTTGGCCCATATCCCTCTATACCCATTTTACCCATGTAACTGTCAAAATGCTTTTTAAAGGACAAAATTGTACCCGCCTCTACTACTGCCTCTGGCAGCTCGTTCCAGACACTCACCACCCTTTGAGTGAAAAAATTGCCCCTCTGGACCCTTTTGTATCTCTCCCCTCTCACCTTAAATCAATGCCCCCTCGTTATAGACTCCCCTACCTTTGGGAAAAGATTTTGACCATCTACCTTATCTATGCCCCTCATTATTTTATAGACTTCTATAAGACCACCCCTAAACCTCCTACTCTCCAGGGAAAAAAGTCTCAGTCGATCCAACCTCTCCCTATAAGTCAAACCATCAAGTCCCAGTAGCATCCTAGTAAATCTTTTCTGCACTCTTTCCAGTTTAATAATATCCTTTCTATAATAGGGTGACCAGAACTGTACACAGTATTCCAAGTGTGGGCCTTACTAATGTCTTGTACAACTTCAACAAGACATCCTAACTCCTGTATTCAATGTTCTGACCAATGAAACCAAGCATGCTGAATGCCTTCTTCATCACCCTATCCACCTGTGACTCCACTTTCAAGGAGCTATGAACCTGTACTCCTAGATCTCTTTGTTCTATAACTCTCCCCAACGCCCTACCATTAACGGAGTAGGTCCTGGTCCGATTCGATCTACCAAAATGCATCACCTCACATTTATCTAAATTAAACTCCATCTGCCATTCATCGGCCCACTGGCCCAATTTATCAAGATTCCGTTGCAATCCTAGATAACCTTCTTCACTGTCCACAATGCCACCAATCTTGGTGTCATCTGCAAACTTGCTAACCATGCCTCCTAGATTCTCATCCAAATCATTAATATAAATAACAAATAACAGCGGACCCAGCACCGATCCCTGAGGCACACCGCTGGTCACAGGCCTCCAGTCTGAAAAACAACCCTCCACAACCACCCTCTGTCTTCTGTCGTCAATCCAATTTTGTATCCAATTGGCTACCTCACCTTGGATCCCGTGAGATTTAACCTTATATAACAACCTACCATGCGGTATCTTGTCAAAGGCTTTGCTAAAGTCCATGTAGACCACGTCTACTGCACAGCCCTCATCCATCTTCTTGGTTACTCCTTCAAAAAACTCAATCAAATTCGTGAGACATGATTTTCCTCTCACAAAACCATGCTGACTGTTCCTAATCAGTCCCTGCCTCTCCAAATGCCTGTAGATCCTGTCTCTCAGAATACCCTCTAACAACTTACCCACTACAGATGTCAGGCTCACCGGTCTGTAGTTCCCAGGCTTTTCCCTGCCGCCCTTCTTAAACAAAGGCACAACATTTGCTACCCTCCAGTCTTCAGGCACCTCACCTGTAGCTGTCGATGATTCAAATATCTCTGCTAGGGGACCCGCAATTTCCTCCCTAACCTCCCATAACGTCCTGGGATACATTTCATCAGGTCCCGGAGATTTATCTACCTTGATGCGCTTTAAGACTTCCAGCACCTCCCTCTCTGTAATATGTTCACTCCTCAAGACATCACTATTTATTTCCCCAAGTTCCCTAACATCCATGCCTTTCTCAACCGTAAATACCGATGTGAAATATTCATTCAGGATCTCACCCATCTCTTGTGGTTCCGCACATAGATGACCTTGTTGATCCTTAAGAGGCCCTACTCTCTCCCTTGTTACTCTTTTGCCCATTATGTATTTGTAGAAGCTCTTTGGATTCTCCTTTGCCTTATCTGCCAAAGCAATCTCATGTCCCCTTTTTGCCCTCCTGATTTCTCTCTTAACTCTACTCCGGCAATCTCTATACTCTTCAAGGGATCCACTTGATCCCAGCTGTCTATGCATGTCATATGCCTCCTTCTTCTTTTTGACTGGGGCCTCAATCTCCCGAGTCATCCAAGGTTCCCTACTTCTACCAGCCTTGCCCTTCACTTTATAAGGAATGTGCTTACCCTGAACCCTGGTTAACACACTTTTGAAAGCCTCCCACTTACCAGACGTCCCTTTGCCTGCCAACAGACTCTCCCAATCAACTTCTGAAAGTTCCTGTCTAATACCATCAAAATTGGCCTTTCCCCAATTTAGAATTTTAACTTTTGGCCCAGACCTGTCATTCTCCATAGCTATCTTAAAACTAATGGAATTATGATCACTGGTCCCAAAATGATCCCTCACTAACACTTCTGTCACCTGCCCTTCCTTATTTCCCAAGAGGAGGTCAAGTTTTGCCCCCTCTCTAGTCGGGCCATCCACATACTGAATGAGAAATTCCTCCTGAATACACTCAACAAATTTCTCTCCATCCAAGCCCGTAATGCTATGGCTGTCCCAGTCAATGTTCGGAAAGTTAAAGTCCCCTACTATTACCACCCTATTTTTCTTGCAGTTGTCTGTAATCTCCCTACATATTTGCTCCTCAATTTCTCGTTGACTATTTGGGGGTCTGCAGTACAATCCTATCAAAGTGATCTCTCCCTTCTTATTTTTCAGTTCTACCCATATAGACTCAGTGTGCGAACCCTCGGATATATCCCCTCTCACTACTGCCGTGATGTTCTCCCTAATCAAGAACGCAACTCCCCCTCCTCTCTTACCTCCTGCTCTATCTTTCCGATAGCATCTGTACCCTGGAACATTGAGCTGCCAGTCCTGCCCCTCCCTTAGCCATGTTTCAGTAATAGCTATAACATCCCAGTCCCATGTACTCATCCATGCCTTGAGTTCATCTGCCTTGCCCATCAGACTTCTTGCATTGAAATAAATGCAGTTTAATCTAGACTTCCCTTGGTCTTTGCCCTGCTTTCTCAGACCATCTATCCGGTCATGTTTTGTACACTCTCCCTTACTGCCTTTTGTTTCTGTCACCACTTTACTTCCCACTGACTTCCTGCATCGGTTCCCATCCCCCTGCCACATTAGTTTAAACCCTCCCCAACAGCACTAGCAAACACCCCCGCGAGGACATTGGTCGCGGTCCTGCTCGGGTGTAACCCGTCACGCTTGTACAGGTCCCACCTTCCCCAGAACCAGTCCCAATGTCCCAGGAATCTAAATCCCTCCCTCCTACACCATCCCTGCAGCCACGCATTCATCCAGTCTATTCTCCTGTTCCTATACTCACTAGCACGTGGCACCGGTAGTAATCCTGAGATCACTACCTTTGAAGTCCTGCTTTTTAATTTATCTCCTAACTCCTTAAATTCGCCTTGCAGGACCTCATCCCTTTTTTTACCTTTATCGTTGGTACCAATATGGACCATGACTACTGGCTGTTCACCCTCCCCCTCCAGAATGCCCTGCAGCCGCTCCGTGACATCCTTGATCCTAGCACCAGGGAGGCAACATACCATCCTGGAGTCACGTTTGCGGCCGCAGAAACGCCTATCTGTTCCCCTTACAATCGAATCCCCTATCACTATAGCCCTGCCACTCTTCTTCCTCCCCTCCTGTGCAGCGGAGCCACCCGTGGTGCCCTGAACCTGGCTCTTGCTGCTTTCCCCTGATAAGCCATCTCCTCCAACAGTATCTAAAGCAGAATATCTGTTTGAGAGGGAGATGGCCCCAGGGGACTCCTCACATATATATACAGCACCTTTCACCACCTCAGGACGTCCCAAAGTGCTTGACAACCAAACTACTTTTAAAGTGTCGTCATTGTTGTAATGTAGGAAACATGGCAGCCAATGTGCACACGGCCAGCTCCCACAAACAGCAATGTAATAATGACCGGATTATCTGTTTTTAGTGATGTTGGTTGTGGGATAAATATTGGCCAAGACACCGGGGAGAACTCCCCTGCTCTTCGAAATGGTGCCGTGCGATCTTTTACATCCAGCTGAAAGGGCAGACCTCAGTGTCACGTCTCATCCGAAAGACGGCACCTCCAACAGTGCTGCACTCCCTCAGTACTGCACTGGAATCTCAACATGGATTATGTGCTCAAGTCTCTGGTGTGGAACTTGAACCCACAACCTTCTGAAACAGAGGCGAGAGTGCTGAGGGAGCGCCATTCGACCCGACCAACACCTTACTACCCCGCTCAGTCTAATCCCACTCTCCTGCTCACTCCCCGTTACACTCAATATCCCACTCAGTCTAATCCCACTCTCCTGCTCACTCCCCATACCCTCTAATATCCCACCCAGTCTAATCCCACTCTCCCGCTCACTCCCCATACCCTTTAATATCCCACTCAGTCTAATCCCACTCTCCTGCTCACTCCCCATACCCTCTAATATCCCACCCAGTCTAATCCCACTCTCCCGCTCACTCCCCATACCCTTTAATATCCCACCCAGTCTAATCCCACTCTCCTGCTCACTCCCCATACCCTTTAATATCCCACTCAGTCTAATCCCACTCTCCTGCTCACTCCCCATACCCTTTAATATCCCACCCAGTCTAATCCCACTCTCCTGCTCACTCCCCATACCCTTTAATATCCCACCCAGTCGAATCCCACTCTCCCGCTCACTCCCCATACCCTTTAATATCCCACTCAGTCTAATCCCACTCTCCTGCTCACTCCCCGTACCCTTTAATATCCCACTCAGTCTAATCCCACTCTCCTGCTCACTCCCCGTACCCTTTAATATTCCACTCAGTCTAATCCCACTCTCCTGCTCACCTCCAGTGTCCTTCAAGGTTCCACCCAGTCTAATTTCATTGCCCACTCTCTCCTCATTGTCCTGTATCAATCCAAAAATAATCTAACTGCTCTGTACTGTCCTCGCAGCCTTGTATCAATCCAAAACTAATCCCACTGCCCCACCCTCTCCCCATAGCCCTGTATCAATCCCAAACTAATCCCACTGCCCCGCTCTCTCCCGATAGCCCTGTATCAATCCCAAACTAATCCCACTGCCCCGCTCTCTCCCGATAGCCCTGTATCAATCCCCTACTAATCCTAAGGCCCCACTCTCTCCATGTAGCCCTGCATCAATCCCCTACTAATCCCACTGCCCCACTCTCTCCCCATAGCCCTGTATCAATCCCAAACTAATCCCACTGCCCCACTCTCTCCCCATAGCCCTGTATCAATCCCCAAACTAATCCCACTGCCCCGCTCTCTCCCCATAGCCCTGTATCAATCCCCAAACTAATCCCACTGCCCCGCTCTCTCCCCATAGCCCTGCATCAATCCCCTACTAATCCCACTGCCCCACTCTCTCCCCATAGCCCTGTATCAATCCCAAACTAATCCCACTGCCCCACTCTCTCCCATAGTCCTGTATCAATCCCAAACTAATCCCACTGCCCCGCTCTCTCCCTATAGCCCTGTATCAATCCCCTACTAATCCTAAGGCCCCACTCTCTCCCCATAGCCCTGTATCAATCCCAAACTAATCCCAGTGACCCACTCTCTCCCTATAGCCCTGAATCAATCCCCTACTAATCCCACTGCCCCACTCTCTCCCCATAGCCCTGTATCAATCCCCTACTAATCCCACTGCCCCGCTCTCTCCCCAGAGCCCTGCATCAATCTCCTACTAATCCCACTGCCCCACTCTCTCCCCATAGCCCTGTATCAATCCCAAACTAATCCCACTGCCCCACTCTCTCCCCATAGCCCTGTATCAATCCCCAAACTAATCCCACTGCCCCGCTCTCTCCCCATAGGCCTGTATCAATCCCAAACTAATCCCAGTGACCCACTCTCTCCCTATAGCCCTGAATCAATCCCCTACTAATCCCACTGCCCCACTCTCTCCCCATAGCCCTGTATCAATCCCCTACTAATCCCACTGCCCCGCTCTCTCCCCAGAGCCCTGCATCAATCTCCTACTAATCCCACTGCCCCACTCTCTCCCCATAGCCCTGTATCAATCCCAAACTAATCCCACTGCCCCACTCTCTCCCCATAGCCCTGTATCAATCCCAAACTAATCCCACTGCCCCACTCTCTCCCCATAGCCCTGTATCAATCCCCTACTAATCCCACTGCCCCACTCTCTCCCAATAGCCCTGTATCAATCCCAAACTAATCCCACTGCCCCACTCTCTCCCCATAGTCCTGTATCAATCCCAAACTAATCCCACTGCCCCGCTCTCTCCCCATAGCCCTGTATCAATCCCCTACTAATCCCACTGCCCCACTCTCTCCCATAGTCCTGTATCAATCCCAAACTAATCCCACTGCCCCGCTCTCTCCCTATAGCCCTGTATCAATCCCCTACTAATCCTAAGGCCCCACTCTCTCCCCATAGCCCTGTATCAATCCCAAACTAATCCCACTGCCCCGCTCTCTCCCTATAGCCCTGAATCAATCCCCTACTAATCCCACTGCCCCACTCTCTCCCCATAGCCCTGTATCAATCCCCTACTAATCCCACTGCCCCACTCTCTCCCCATAGCCCTGCATCAATCCCAAACTAATCCCACTGCCCCACTCTCTCCCCATAGCCCTGTATCAATCCCAAACTAATCCCACTGCCCCGCTCTCTCCCTATAGCCCTGAATCAATCCCCTACTAATCCCACTGCCCCACTCTCTCCCTATAGCCCTGTATCAATCCCCTACTAATCCCACTGCCCCGCTCTCTCCCCATAGCCCTGCATCAATCCCCTACTAATCCCACTGCCCCACTCTCTCCCCATAGCCCTGCATCAATCCCAAACTAATCCCACTGCCCCACTCTCTCCCAATAGCCCTGTATCAATCCCAAACTAATCCCACTGTCCCACTCTCTCCCCAAACTAATCCCACTGCCCCGCTCTCTCCCCATAGCCCTGTATCAATCCCAAACTAATCCCACTGCCCCACTCTCTCCCCATAGCCCTGTATCAATCCCAAACTAATCCCACTACCCCACTCTCTCCCCATAGCCCTGTATCAATCCCAAACTAATCCCACTGCCCCACTCTCTCCCCATAGCCCTGTATCAATCCCAAACTAATCCCACTGCCCCACTCTCTCCCCATAGCCCTGTATCAATCCCAAACTAATCCCACTGTCCCACTCTCTCCCCATAGCCCTGTATCAATCCCAAACTTATCCCACTGCCCCACTCTCTCCCCATAGCCCTGTATCAATCCCAAACTAATCCCACTGCCCCACTCTCTCCCCATAGCCCTGTATCAATCCCAAACTAATCCCACTGCCCCACTCTCTCCCCATCGCCCTGTATCAATCCCAAACTAATCCCACTGTCCCACTCTCTCCCCATAGCCCTGTATCAATCCCCAAACTAATCCCACTGCCCCACTCTCTCCCATAGTCCTGTATCAATCCGAAACTAATCCCACTGCCCCACTCTCTCCCCATAGTCCTGTATCAATCCCCAAACTAATCCCACTGCCCCACTCTCTCCCCATAGTCCTGTATCAATCCCAAACTAATCCCACTGCCCCACTCTCTCCCATAGTCCTGTATCAATCCCAAACTAATCCCACTGCCCCACTCTCCATCGTCTTCTATAAATGCGACCAGGTCCTGTAGAAATGCGACCAGGTCCTGTCGAAATGCGATCAGGTCCTGTATAAACGTGATCAGATCCTGTATAAATGCGACCAGGTCCTGTATAAATGCGATCAGGTCCTGTAGAAATGTTCAAATCAAGGCTACCCCTTGAGACAAAGGCTAACATTCTATTAACCTTTTTGATTGCTCTTTGAACCTGCCTGTTGGCTTTTAATGATTTCTCTACTTGGACTCCCCAATCTCTCTGTTCCTCTCCAGTTCCCAGTTTCTTACCATTTATGAAAATACTCTGATTTATCTTTCTTGGGTCCAATTTGATGACCTCACACTTTCCCACATTGAACTCCATCTGCCCCAGTTTTGCCCACTCACTTAATCTCTCAATGTCCCTTTACAACCTTCTGCTCCCATCTACACGACTCACTGTGCAGCTGGGCTTGGGGATTTGCCCGAGTTTGGATGGGGAAATTGTTAAGCAGGCTCGGGGTGTGTGGAATGAGGACAGCTCGTGTAACAAAGACTGAGAGTGCAGCAGATGAGCAAAGGTTTGGGGCATGAACGGCTGCACAAACTGGTCGGGCCACCAACTCCCAGCTCCAGCTGGCTCACCAGGTTAAGTGGTTGTGTTATTGTTTCAGAAACACTCGGTGACTTGCAGGGAAGCTTCACTGCTTGTGTGACCTGTCCTTCTGGAGCCTTTTCGCTCCAGGTTTCCGGCTGACCTTATATATTAATTTGTAGCCACTCCAGTATATTCTTTGAAGTTTGACACTTTTCCCCTCTGCCATTATTTTCGATTGAACCTGACCAAGTATAGACCATCGATAGATTTTCTGGGGCCTCCCTATGGGAAAATTGTGGGTGTTCTGCCTGTGGTTAATGTCAGGCGTGAGCTGGGTGCTTTTGAGGTTCTGATCAGGCACTGTCTGTGTGGGAGAGTGTGCCGGTGATACAGGGCCTTAGAAAACTTTGCCCTTCATCTCTGCCTCCTCCATTCAAAGCTCCCTGTGGAATCCCAAACCACTTTGCCCCACTGACTTAATTTATTGCTGGGTCACAAAACGGCCTTGCCAGTTTTCCTGGAGGGATTCACATGGGCACATTAGGGGGCGGGCGGGCGGGAGAGGAGGGGGGTAAACAGCAGCAGAGACCCACGAGGGAGGAAACCCATTCCAGCCAATTGTGCCTGGCACGAAGCAGCGGATTATTTGCATTTTCATTCAGCGATTCGATTTCTGGTTTTGCTTTCTGCTCATTGTCTGTGTGATGGATCTTCTGATATTTTGAGAAGAATCTTAACTTTCTGTTCTTTCTTAATCTGTAACGTTACAGGTCAAACGACAGGCTCCGAAATGCAAATTGTAACTGACTGCTATGTTTCCTTCAAAGACCAGTCAAGATTTGAATACTTTGATTCTAGTTGATATGAACAGTGTGTCGGTAACAAAGATTCCTGGGACAGTAAAAGTTCAGGCTTTTCCATCTTACTGTGAACGGACCAAAAGACCTTTATTGAATACTCAATAATGTTTTCAGAAATATTATGTTTACTTTTTAATTTTACATTTCCAAGTATTTAGGGAATCACAAACCCCAGAGAATTCACGCCCCTGTCCTGATACAATGGAATGATTTGGTTATGTTCAGTTGCTGGTCTCTGATTTGATGGAGTGCATGCCTTCCACAGCTCACTGTGGGAGAGGAACAGCAATAGTATTGGAGCGGTGACAGGAACCACTAACCCATGTTGCAGCTGCCCTTTCTGAGGCTGAAGAAAAGGATTGTTTTGGAGGTGTGCGAACCCTCAGTGTTCCAGAGGGCAGTTTGGGGTTCGATCGCCAAGAAGGGGGATCCCAGTGAGCAAACTCCCAACGAATCTCACTGATTTCAGTGGTTCTTAAGGTGTTTTCTTTGCGTTGCCTCAGTCCATGTATCAGATATTCTGGAGGAGTGTGGAGTAACCGGAAGGGAACAGGCAGGATTTCACTCAGGTGAGGAATGTGTAGGGCAGGTTGTGGCTTTATGTCACATCACAGGGCATTGTAAGGCTCAATAAGCCCCATTGAGAGCAATGAGATAAATGACCAGATAATCTGTTTTGGTGATGTTATGCACAGGATCGACAACATGGAAACAGGCCATTCGGCCCATCCAGACCGTGTTGGTGTTTCCCCTCCACATGATCAGATGGTCACATTTACCTGTCCAATTCCCATATCCCTTCAGCCCCGTTTCCTTCACCCACCTGACCAATCTAATCTTCGATGTTGACATAGTTTCTGTCTCAACCACTAACGCTGGAACTGAATTCCATAATCTCACAGCTCTCTGTGTGAAGAAGTTTCTCCTGCTCTCTGTTCCAAATCTCTTACATTTAATCTTGAGTCTATGGCCCTTCGTTCTTAACCCCTCAACTACTGGAAACAGTCTGTTTCTATCGACCCTGTCCCACTCCTTCATCATTTTAAATACTGCGATTATATCGCCCTGTAATCTGTGTTATTCGAACTTAAAAAGACCCCATTTTTCAAGTCTTTCTTTGTATTTGTATTTCCTCACAGCCGGCAGCGTCCTGGGGAATCTGTGTTGTCCCCTCTCGAAAGCCTCAATCTCCTTCCTATAGTGTGGAGTCTAATACTGCCCACAGTGCTCGAACTGGGCTCTGATTAAGGTTATGGACAGGCTCCTCATCACCTATTGGTTGTTAGATTCTATACCTCGTGATAAAACCTTCAATTCCATGAGCTTATTTTAAACCTTATCACCCTGAGGTGCTGCCTTTAATGTCCTGTGAACCTGTCCCCCTCTGAGACCCTCTGCTCTCCCACTGTCCGAGCCTCCTCCCATTCCCAGTATCATCACTGCTGGTTTTAACCAAAATACATCCCCTCACACTGACTGACATTAATTTCCATCTGACACTTGTCAGCCCATCCCCCACCTTATCAATATCCCTTTACAGCCTCCTTTGGGATCAAACTCCAACCCCACTCCCTATGGGCCTGTATCCTAATCACTGATAGACACGGTGAACGACGATACCAGCTGAGGCCTCACCTATAATACTTCACCTTGGAGTTCCTTCTATTCTCACTGGCTCTGTGTCACACTCGGCAATGACACCTCAAGCAGCGATATGTTTCAAAGTAGTTCTGAGGAAGGAGAAGGACTGGATTTGACAAGAGCAGAAAATGCTTGAGATTACACGGAATAATCACTGAATTGATCAATCAATTAACAATAATCTCTCCACATACCCATTCCCCTCTCTCTCGATATACCCATTCCTCTCTCCATATACCCATTCCTCTCTCCATATACCCATTCCCCTCTCCCTATATACCCATTCCTCTCTCCATATACCCATTCCTCTCTCCATATACCCATTCCCCTCTCCCTATATACCCATTCCTCTCTCCATATACCCATTCCCCTCTCCCGATATACCCATTCCCCTCTCCATATACCCATTCCTCTCTCCATATACCCATTCTTCTCTCTCTATATATACCCATTCCTCTCTCTCTATATATACCCATTCCCCTCTCTCTCCATATACCCATCCCCCTCTCTCTCCATATACCCATTCCCCTCTCTCTCCATATACCCATTCCCCTCTCTCTCCATATACCCATTCCTCTCTCTCTCCGTATACCCATTCCTCTCTCTCCATATACCCATTCCCCTCTCTCTCTATATACCCATTCCCCTCTCTCTATATAGCCATTCCCCTCTCTCTATATACCCATTCCCCTCTCTCTCTATATACCCATTCCTCTCTCTCTATATATACCCATTCCTCTATCTCCATATACCCATTCCTCTCTCTCTCAATATACCCATTCCTCTCTCTCCATATACCCATTCCCCTCTCTCTCTCTATATACCCATTCCTCTCTCTATATACCCATTCCTCTCTCTATATACCCATTCCTCTCTCTCTATATACCCATTCCTCTCTCTCTATATCCCCATTCCTCTCTCTCCATATACCCATTCCTCTCTCTCTATATATACCCATTCCTCTCTCTCTATAGAGACCCATTCCTCTCTCTCTCTATATACCCATTCCCCTCTCTCTCGATATACCCATTCCCCTCTCTCGATACACCCATTCCCCTCTCTCGATACACCCATTCCCCTCTCTCTCGATATACCCATTCCCCTCTCTCTCGATATACCCATTCCCCTCTCTCTCTATATACCCATTCCTCTCTCTATATATATATCCCCATTCCTCTCTCTCTGTATACCCATTCCCCTCACTCTCTAAAACCCATTCCCCTCTCTCTCAATATACCCATTCCCCTCTCTCTCAAAATACCCATTCCCCTCTCTCTCGAGATACCCATTCCCCTCTCTCTATATACCCATTCCTCTCTCTCTCGAAATACCCATTCCTCTCTCTCTCTATATACCCATTCCTCTCTCTCCATATACCCATTCCCCTCTCTCTCTATATACCCATTCCCCTCTCTCTATATCCCCATTCCCCTCGCTCTCTATATACCCATTCCTCTCTCTCTCTATAAACCCATTCCCCTCTCTCTCCATATACCCATTCCCCTCTCTCGAAATACCCATTCCCCTCTCTCTCGAAATACCCATTCCCCTCTCTCTCGAAAACCCATTCCTCTCTCTCTCTATATACCCATTCCCCTCTCGAAATACCCATCCCTCTCTCTCTCCATATACCCATTCCTCTATCTCCATATACCCATTCCCCTCTCTATATATACCCATTCCTCTCTCTCTATATACCCATTCCTCTCTCTCTCTATATACCCATTCCTCTCTTTCTCTATATACCCATTCCTCTCTCTCCACATACCCATTCCCCTCTCTCTCCATATACCCATTCCCCTCTCTATATATACCCATTCCTCTCTCTCTATATACCCATTTCTCTCTCTCTCTATATACCCATTCCTCTCTTTCTCTATATACCCATTCCTCTCTCTCCACATACCCATTCCCCTCTCTCTATATACCCATTCCTCTCTCTCTCCATATACCCATTCCTCTCTCTATATACCCATTCCTCTCTCTCTATAGACACATTCCCCTCTCTCCAAAAACCCATTCCTCTCTCTCCATATACCCATTCCCCACATATACCCATTCCCCTCTCTCCATATACCCATTCCTCTCTATCTATATACCCATTCCCCTCTCTATATATACCCATTCCTCTCTCTCTCTCTATACCCATTCCCCTCTCTCGATATACCCATTCCCCTCTCGATATACCCATTCCCCTCTCTCGATATACCCATTCCCCTCTCTCTCGATATACCCATTCCCCTCTCTCTCGACATACCCATTCCCCTCTCCATATACCCATTCCTCTCTCTCTCCGTATACCCATTCCTCTCTCTCTATATACCCATTCCTCTCTCTCTCGAAATACCCATTCCTCTCTCTCGAAAAATACCCATTCCTCTCTATATATACCCATTCCTCTCTCTCTATATATACCCATTGCCCTCTCTCTATATACCCATTCCCCCCTCTCCCGATATACCCATTCCCCTCTCTCTATATATATCCCCATTCCTCTCTCTCCGTATACCCATTCCTCTCTCTCTATATACCCATTCCTCTCTCTCTCGAAATACCCATTCCTCTCTCTCGAAAAATACCCATTCCTCTCTATATATACCCATTCCTCTCTCTCTATATATACCCATTGCCCTCTCTCTATATACCCATTCCCCCCTCTCCCGATATACCCATTCCCCTCTCTCTATATATATCCCCATTCCTCTCTCTCTATATACCCATTCCTCTCTCTCTATATATATCCCCATTCCTCTCTCTCTATATATACCCATTCCCCTCTCTCCATATCCCCATTCCTCTCTCTCCATATACCCATTCCCCTCTCTCTATATATACCCATTCCCCTCTCTCAATATCCCCATTCCCCTCTCTCTCTATATACCCATTCCTCTCTCTCGATATACCCATTCCTCTCTCTCTCGATATACCCATTCCTCTCTCTCTCTATATACCCATTCCTCTCTCTCTATAGACCCATTCCCCCCTCTCCCGATATACCCATTCCCCTCTCTCTCTATATATCCCCATTCCTCTCTCTATATATACCCATTCCCCTCTCTCTCTACATACCCATTCCTCTCTCTCTATATATATCCCCATTCCTCTCTCTCTAAAACCCATTCCCCTCTCTCTCAATATACCCATTCCCCTCTCTCGATATATACCCATTCCCCTCTCTATATACCCATTCCCCTCTCTCTATATACCCATTCCTCTCTCTCTCGATATACCCATTCCTCTCTCTCTCGATATACCCATTCCCCTCTCTCTATATCCCCATTCCCCTCTCTCTATATCCCCATTCCCCTCTCTCACGATATACCCATTCCCCTCTCTCGATATACCCATTCCCCTCTCTCTCGATATACCCATTCCCCTCTCTCTCGACATACCCATTCCCCTCTCCATATACCCATTCCTCTCTCTCTCCGTATACCCATTCCTCTCTCTCTATATACCCATTCCTCTCTCTCTCGAAATACCCATTCCTCTCTCTCTATATACCCATTCCTCTCTCTCGAAAAATACCCATTCCTCTCTATATATACCAATTCCTCTCTCTATATATATACCCATTGCCCTCTCTCTATATACCCATTCCCCCCTCTCCCGATATACCCATTCCCCTCTCTCTATATATATCCCCATTCCTCTCTCTCTATATACCCATTCCCCTCTCTCTCTATATACCCATTCCTCTCTCTCTATATATATCCCCATTCCTCTCTCTCTGTATACCCATTCCCCTCTCTCTCTAAAACCCATTCCTCTCTCTCTCCATATACCCATTCCTCTCTCTCTATATATACCCATTCCCCTCTCTCCATATCCCCATTCCTCTCTCTCCATATACCCATTCCCCTCTCTCTATATATACCCATTCCCCTCTCTCAATATCCCCATTCCCCTCTCTCTCTATATACCCATTCCTCTCTCTCTATATACCCATTCCTCTCTCTCTCGATATACCCATTCCTCTCTCTCTCTATATACCCATTTCTCTCTCTCTATAGACCCATTCCCCCCTCTCCCGATATACCCATTCCTCTCTCTCTCGATATACCCATTCCTCTCTCTCTCTATATACCCATTCCTCTCTCTCTATAGACCCATTCCCCCCTCTCCCGATATACCCATTCCCCTCTCTCTCTATATATCCCCATTCCTCTCTCTATATATACCCATTCCCCTCTCTCTCTACATACCCATTCCTCTCTCTCTATATATATCCCCATTCCTCTCTCTCTAAAACCCATTCCCCTCTCTCTCAATATACCCATTCCCCTCTCTCGATATATACCCATTCCCCTCTCTCTCTATATACCCATTCCCCTCTCTCTATATACCCATTCCTCTCTCTCTCGATATACCCATTCCTCTCTCTCTCGATATACCTATTCCCCTCTCTCTATATCCCCATTCCCCTCTCTCTCGAGATACCCATTCCTCTCTCTCTCCATATACCCATTCCCCTCTCTCTCTCTATATACCCATTCCTCTATCTCCATTTACCCATTCCCCTCTCTATATATACCCATTCCTCTCTCTCTATATACCCATTTCTCTCTCTCTATATACCCATTCCTCTCTCTCCACATACCCATTCCCCTCTCTCCAAAAACCCATTCCTCTCTCTCCATATACCCATTCCCCACATATACCCATTCCCCTCTCTCCATATACCCATTCCTCTCTATCCATATACCCATTCCCCTCTATCCATATACCCATTCCCCTCTATATATATACCCATTCCTCTCTCTCTATATACCCATTTCTCTCTCTCTATATACCCATTCCTCTCTCTCCACATACCCATTCCCCTCTCTCTATATACCCATTCCTCTCTCTCTATATATATACCAATTCCTCTCTCTCTATATATACCCATTCCCCTCTCTCCAAAAACCCATTCCTCTCTCTCCATATACCCATTCCCCACATATACCCATTCCCCTCTCTCCATATACCCATTCCTCTCTATCCATATACCCATTCCCCTCTCTATATATACCCATTCCTCTCTCTCTATATACCAATTCCTCTCTCTCCATATACCCATTCCCCTCTCTCTCTATATATACCCATTCCTCTCTCTCTGTATCCCCATTCCTCTCTCTCTGTATACCCATTCCTCTCTCTCTATATATACCCATTCCCCTCTCTCTATATACCCATTCCCCTCTCTCTCGATAAACCCATTCCCCTCTCGATATACCCATTCCCCTCTCTCGATATACCCATCACCCTCTCTCTCGATATACCCATTCCCCTCTCTCTCGATATACCCATTCCCCTCTCTCTATATCCCCATTCCTCTCTCTCTATATACCCATTCCCCTCTCTCTCCATATACCCATTCCCCTCTCTCATTATCCCCATTCCCCTCTCCCTCGATATACCCATTCCCCTCTCTCTCGATATACCCATTCCCCTCTCTCTCTCGATATACCCATTCCCCTCTCTCTCGATATACCCATTCCCCTCTCTCTATATCCCCATTCCTCTCTCTCCATATACCCATTCATCTCTCTCTCTATATACCCATTGCCCTCTCTCTATATACCCATTCCCCTCTCCATATATACCCATTCCTCTCTCTCGATATATACCCATTCCTCTCTCTCTCTATATACCCATTCCCCTCTCTCTCTATATACCCATTCCCCTCTCTCTCTATATACCCGTTCCCCTCTCTCTCTATATACCCGTTCCCCTCTCTCCAAAAACCCATTCCTCTCTCTCCATATACCCATTCCCCATATATACCCATTCCCCTCTCTCCATATACCCATTCCTCTCTATCTATATCCCCATTCCCCTCTCTATCTATACCCATTCCCCTCTCTATCTATACCCATTCCTCTCTCTCTATATACCCATTCCTCTCTCTCCATATACCCATTCCCCTCTCTCTCTCTATATACCCATTCCTCTCTCTCTATATATACCCATTCCTCTCTCTCTATATCCCCATTCCTCTCTCTCTATATATACCCATTCCTCTCTCTATATACCCATTCCCCTCTCTCTCGATATACCCATTCCCCTCTCTCGATATACCCATTCCCCTCTCTCTCGATATACCCATTCCCCTCTCTCTCGATATACCCATTCCCCTCTCTCGATATACCCATTCCTCTCTCTCAAAATACCCATTCCTCTCTCTCTATATACCCATTCCTCTCTCTCTCCATACACCCATTCCTCGCTCTCCATATATACCCATTCCTCTCTCTCCATGTATACCCATTCCTCTCTCTCTATATATACCCATTCCTCTCTCTCTCTATATACCCATTGCCCTCTCTCGATATACCCATTCCCCTCTCCCTCTATATATCCCCATTCCTCTCGCTCGATATACCCATTCCCCTCTCTATATATCCCCATTCCTCTCTCTCTATACACCCATTCCCCTCTCTCTCTAAAACCCATTCCCCTCTCTCTCTATATACCCATTCCTCTCTCGAAAGATCCCCATTCCTCTCTCTCTATATATACCCATTTCTCTCTCTCTCTCTGTATACCCATTGCCCTCTCTCTATATACCCATTCCTCTCTCTCCATATACCCATTCCCCTCTCGAAATATACCCATTCCTCTCTCTATATATATACCCATTCCTCTCTCTCTCCATATACCCATTCCTCTCTCTCTCCATATACCCATTCCTCTCTCTCTCCATATACCCATTCCTCTCTCTCTCTATATACCCATTCCTCTCTCTCTCTATATACCCATTCCCCTCTCTCCAAAAACCCATTCCTCTCTCTCCAGATACCCATTCCCCATATATACCCATTCCCCTCTCTCCATAAACACATTCCTCTCTATCTATATACCCATTCCCCTCTCTATATATACCCATTCCTCTCTCTCTATATACCCATTCCTCTCTCTCCATATACCCATTCCTCTCTCTCCATATACCCATTCCCCTCTCTCTCTATATGTACCCATTCCTCTCTCTCTATATACCCATTCCTCTCTCTCTCTATATCCCCATTCCTCTCTCTCTATATCCCCATTCCCCTCTCTCTCTATATACCCATTCCTCTCTCTCTCTATATACCCATTCCCCTCTCTCTCCATATACCCATTCCCCTCTCTCGATATACCCATTTCTCTCTCTCGATATACCCATTCCTCTCTCTCTCGAAATACCCATTCCCCTCTCTCTCTCCATATACCCATTCCTCTCTCTCCATATACCCATTCCCCACATATACCCATTCCCCTCTCTCCATATACCCATTCCTCTCTATCTATATACCCATTCCCCTCTCTATATATACCCATTCCTCTCTCTCCATATACCCATTCCCCACATATACCCATTCCCCTCTCTCCATATACCCATTCCTCTCTATCTATATACCCATTCCCCTCTCTATATATACCCATTCCTCTCTCTCCATATACCCATTCCCCTCTCTCTCTCTCTCTATATCCCCATTCCTCTCTCTCTATATCCCCATTCCTCTCTCTCTATATACCCATTCCTCTCTCTCTATATACCCATTCCTCTCTCTCTATATACCCATTCCTCTCTCTCTATATATACCCATTCCTCTCTCTCTATATACCCATTCCCCTCTCTCTATATACCCATTCCCCTCTCTCTCGATATACCCATTCCCCTCTCTCGATATACCCATTCCCCTCTCTCGATATACCCATTCCCCTCTCTCTCGATATACCCATTCCCCTCTCTCTCGATACACCCATTCCCCTCTCTCTCGATATACCCATTCCCCTCTCTCTATATCCCCATTCCTCTCTCTCTATATACCCATTCCCCTCTCTCTCTATATACCCATTCCCCTCTCTCAATATCCCCATTCCCCTCTCTCTCTATATACCCATTCCCCTCTCTCTCGATATACCCATTCCCCTCTCTCTCGATATACCCATTCCCCTCTCTCTATATCCCCATTCCTCTCTCTCCATCCCCATTCCTCTCTCTCCATATATACCCATTCCTCTCTCTCTCTATATACCCATTCCTCTCTCTCTCAAAATACCCATTCCTCTCTCTCTCAAAATACACATTCCTCTCTCTCTATATATACCCATTCCCCTCTCTCTCTCTATATACCCATTCCTCTCTCTCTCTATATACCCATTCCTCTCTCTATATATCCCCATTCCTCTCTCTCGAGAGACACCCATTCCTCTCTCTATATACCCATTCCCCTCTCTCTCGATATACCCATTCCCCTCTCTCAATATCCCCATTCCCCTCTCTCTCTATATACCCATTCCCCTCTCTCTCGATATACCCATTCCCCTCTCTCTCGATATACCCATTCCCCTCTCTCTATATCCCCATTCCTCTCTCTCCATATATACCCATTCCTCTCTCTCTCTATATACCCATTCCTCTCTCTCTCAAAATACCCATTCCTCTCTCTCTCAAAATACCCATTCCTCTCTCTCTATATATACCCATTCCCCTCTCTCTCTCTATATACCCATTCCTCTCTCTCTCTATATACCCATTCCTCTCTCTATATATCCCCATTCCTCTCTCTCGAGAGACACCCATTCCTCTCTCTATATACCCATTCCCCTCTCTCTCGATATACCCATTCCCCTCTCTCTCGATACACCCATTCCCCTCTCTCTCGATATACCCATTCCCCTCTCTCTATATCCCCATTCCTCTCTCTCTATATACCCATTCCCCTCTCTCTCTATATACCCATTCCCCTCTCTCAATATCCCCATTCCCCTCTCTCTCTATATACCCATTCCCCTCTCTCTCGATATACCCATTCCCCTCTCTCTCGATATACCCATTCCCCTCTCTCTATATCCCCATTCCTCTCTCTCTATATACCCATTCCCCTCTCTATATATACCCATTCCTCTCTCTCCATATATACCCATTCCTCTCTCTCTCCATATACCCATTCCTCTCTCTCTCAAAATACCCATTCCTCTCTCTCTCAAAATACCCATTCCTCTCTCTCTATATATACCCATTCCCCTCTCTCTCTCTATATACCCATTCCTCTCTCTCTCTATATACCCATTCCTCTCTCTATATATCCCCATTCCTCTCTCTCGAGAGACACCCATTCCTCTCTCTATATACCCATTCCCCTCTCTCTCGATATACCCATTCCCCTCTCTCTATATACCCATTCCCCTCTCTCTCGATATACCCATTCCCCTCTCTCTCGATATACCCATTCCCCTCTCTCTCGATATACCCATTCCCCTCTCTCTACATACCCATTCCTCTCTCTCTATATATACCCATTCCTCTCTCTCTCTATATACCCATTCCTCTCTCTCTCTATATACCCATTCCTCTCTCTCTCTATATACCCATTCCTCTCTCTCCATATATACCCATTCCTCTCTCTCCATATATACCCATTCCTCTCTCTCCATATATACCCATTCCTCTCTCTATATATATACCCATTCCTCTCTCTCTCCATATACCCATTGCCCTCTCTCGATATACCCATTCCCCTCTATCTCGATATACCCATTCCCCTCTCTCTCTATATATCCCCATTCCTCTCTCTCGATATACCCATTCCCCTCTCTATATATCCCCATTCCTCTCTCTCTATAAAACCCATTCCCCTCTCTCTCAATATACCCAATCCCCTCTCTCTCTATATACCCATTCCCCTCTCTCTCTATATACCCATTCCCCTCTCTCTCTATATACCCATTCCCCTCTCTCTCTATATACCCATTCCTCTCTCCATATATCCCCATTCCTCTCTCTCGATATATACCCATTCCTCTCTCTCTCCATATACCCATCCCCTCTCCATATATACCCATTCCTCTCTCTCTATATATACCCATTCCTCTCTCTCTCCATATACCCATTCCTCTCTCTCTCCATATACCCATTCCTCTCTCTCTCTCTATATACCCATTCCCCTCTCTCCAAAAACCCATTCCTCTCTCTCCATATACCCATTCCCTATATATACCCATTCCCCTCTCTCCATATACCCATTCCTCTCTATCGATTTACCCATTCCCCTCTCGATATATACCCATTCCTCTCTCGATATATACCCATTCCTCTCTCTCCATATACCCATTCCCCTCTCTCTCTATATATACCCATTCCTCTCTCTCCATATACCCATTCCTCTCTCTCTCTTTCCCCATTCCTCTCTCTCTATATACCCATTCCTCTCTCTCTTTCTATACCCATTCCTCTCTCTATATACCCATTCCCCTCTCTCTCTATATACCCATTCCCCTCTCTCTCGATATACTCATTCCCCTCTCTCTCGATATACCCATTCCCCTCTCTCCATATCCCCATTCCTCTCTCTCGAGATACCCATTCCCCTCTCTCTCGAAATACCCATTCCTCTCTCTCTATAGACCCATTCCTCTCTCTCTCTATACACCCATTCCTCTCTCTTTCCATATACCCATTCCTCTCTCTCTATATATACCCATTCCTCTCTCTCTATATACCCATTCCCCTCTCTCTCTAAAACCCATTCCCCTCTCTCTCTAAAACCCATTCCCCTCTCTCTCAATATACCCATTCCCCTCTCTCTCAATATACCCATTCCCCTCTCTCTCTGGATACCCATTCCCCTCTCTCGATATCCCCATTCCCCTCTCTCTCAATATACCCATTCCTCTCTCGAGATATCCCCATTTCTCTCTCTCTCTATATACCCATTCCTCTCTCTCTCTATATACCCATTCCCCTCTCTCTCTACATACACATTCCCCTCTCTCTATACACACATTCCCCTCTATCTATATATACACCCATTCCCCTCTCTCTCTATATATCCCCATTCCTCTCTCTCTTTCGACCCATTCCCCTCTCTCGATATCCCCATTCCCCTCTCTCTCTATATACCCATTCCTCTCTCTGTATATCCCCATTCCTCTCTCTCTCTATATACCCATTCCTCTCTCTCTCTATATACCCATTCCCTTCTCTCGATATACCCATTCCCCTCTCTCTCGAAATACCCATTCCTCTCTCTCTCAAAATACCCATTCGCTCTCTCTCTATATACCCATTCCTCTCTCTCTATATCCCCATTCCTCTCTCTCTCTATATACCCATTCCTCTCTCTCTATATCCCCATTCCTCTCTCCCTATATCCCCATTCCTCTCTCTCCATAAACCCATTCCTCTCTCTCCATATACCCATTCCTCTCTCTCTATATATACCCATTCCCCTCTCTCTATATATACCCATTCCTCTCTCTCTATATCCCCATTCCTCTCTCTCGATATGCCCATTCCTCTCTCTCGATATACCCATTCCCCTCTCTCTCTATATACCCATTCCCCTCTCTCTATATCCCCATTCCCCTCTCTCTCTATATACCCATTCCTCTCTCTCTCTATACCCATTCCCCTCTCTCGATACCCATTCCCCTCTCTCTATATACCCATTCCCCTCTCTCTATATCCCCATTCCTCTCTCTGTATATACCCATTCCTCTCACTCTATATACCCATTCCCCTCTCTCTATATACCCATTCCTCTCTCTCTATATACCCATTCCCCTCTCTCTATATACCCATTCCCCTCTCTCTATATACCCATTCCTCTTTCTCGAGATACCCATTCCCCTCTCTCTCGAAATACCCATTCCCCTCTCTCTCGAAATACCCATTCCCCTCTCTCTCCATATACCCATTCCTCTCTCTCTCTCTATATACCCATTCCCCTCTCTCCATATACCCATTCCCCTCTCTCTCTGTATACCCATTCCTCTCTCTCCATATATACCCATTCCTCTCTCTCTGTATACCCATTCCCCTCTCTCTATATATACCCATTCCTCTCTCTCTCTATATACCCATTCCCCTCTCTCTCGACATACACATTCCCCTCTCTCTCTACATACACATTCCCCTCTCTCTCTACATACACATTCCCCTCTCTCTCTACATACCCATTCCTCTCTCTCTCCAGAAATACCCATTCCCCCCTCTCTCTAAACACCCATTCCTCTCTCTCTATATACACATTCCCCTCTCTCTATATATACACCCATTCCCCTCTCTCTATATACCCATTGCCCTCTCTCTCTATATTTCCCCATTCCTCTCTCTCTTTCTACCCATTCCCCTCTCTCGATATCCCCATTCCCCTCTCTCTCTATATCCCCATTCCTCTCTCTGTATATACCCATTCCTCTCTCTCTCTATAGACCCATTCCCCTCTCTCTCGAAATACCCATTCCTCTCTCTCTCAAAATACTCATTCGCTCTCTCTCGAAAGACCCATTCCCCTCTCTCTATATCCCCATTCCTCTCTCTCTCTATATACTCATTCCTCTCTCTCTATATCCCCATTCCTCTCTCCCTATATCCCCATTCCTCTCTCTCCATATACCCATTCCTCTCTCTCTCCATATACCCATTCCTCTCTCTCTCTATATACCCATTCCCCTCTCTCTATATATACCCATTCCTCTCTCTCTATATCCCCATTCCTCTCTCTCTATATACCCATTCCTCTCTCTCTATATACCCATTCCCCTCTCTCTATATACCCATTCCCCTCTCTCTCTATATACCCATTCCTCTCTCTCGATACCCATTCCCCTCTCTCTATATACCCATTCCCCTCTCTCTATATCCCCATTCCTCTCTCTGTATATACCCATTCCCCTCACTCTATATACCCATTCCTCTCTCTCTATATACCCATTCCCCTCTCTCTATATACCCATTCCCCTCTCTCTTTATACCCATTCCTCTTTCTCGAGATACCCATTCCCCTCTCTCTCGAAATACCCATTCCCCTCTCTCCATATACCCATTCCCCTCTCTCTCCATATACCCATTCCTCTCTCTCTCTCTATATATACCCATTCCCCTCTCTCCATATACCCATTCCCCTCTCTCTCTGTATACCCATTCCCCTCTCTCAATATACACATTCCCCTCTCTCGATATATACCCATTCCTCTCTCTCCATATATACCCATTCCTCTCTCTCTGTATACCCATTCCCCTCTCTCTATATACCCATTCCCCTCTCTCTATATCCCCATTCCTCTCTCTCGAGATACCCATTCCCCTCTCTCTATATACCCATTCCCCCCTCTCTCTATGTACCCATTCCTCTCTCTCTATGTACCCATTCGCCTCTCTCCATATATACCCATTCCTCTCTCTCCATATACCCATTCCCCTCTCTCAAGATCCCCATTCCTCTCTCTCGATATACCCATTCCCCTCTCTCTGTATACCCATTCCCCTCTCTCGATATATACCCATTCCCCTCTCTCGATATATACCCATTCCCCTCTCTCTTTATACCCATTCCTCTCTCTCTCTATATACCCATTCCCCTCTCTCGATATACCCATTCCCCTCTCTCTCTCAACACCCATTCCTCTCTCTCTGTATGCCCATTCCTCACTCTCCATATACCCATTCCCCTCTCTCTCTCTCTAGATACTCATTTCTCTCTCACTATATAGACCCATTCCTCTCTCTCTCTATATACTCATTCCCCTCTCTCTATATACCCATTCCCCTCTCTCTCGATATACCCATTCCCCTCTCTCGATATACCCATTCCCCTCTCTCTCGATATACCCATTCCCCTCTCTCTCGATATACCCATTCCCCTCTCTCTCGATATACCCATTCCCCTCTCTCTCGATATACCCATTCCCCTCTCTCGATATACCCATTCCCCTCTCTCTCGATATACCCATTCCCCTCTCTCTCGATATACCCATTCCCCTCTCTCTCGATATACCCATTCCCCTCTCTCTCGATATACCCATTCCCCTCTCTCCATATCCCCATTCCTCTCTCTCTATATACCCATTCCCCTCTCTCAATATCCCCATTCCCCTCTCTCTCTATATACCCATTCCTCTCTCTCCATATACCCATTCCTCTCTCTCTCTATATACCCATTCCTCTCTCTCTATATATACCCATTGCCCTCTTTCGATATACCCATTCCCCTCTCTCTCTATATATCCCCATTCCTCTCTCTCTATATACCCATTCCCCTCACTCCAGATATACCCATTCCTCTCTCTCTATATACCCATTCCCCTCTCTCTATATACCCATTCCCCTCTCTCGAAATACCCATTCCCCTCTCTCGAAATACCCATTCCTCTCTCTCCATATACCCATTCCCCTCTCTCAAGATCCCCATTCCTCTCTCTCTATATATACCCATTCCTCTCTCTCTATATACCCATTCCTCTCTCTCGATATACCCATTCCTCTCTCTCTATATCCCCATTCCTCTCTCTCGATATACCCATTCCCCTCTCTCTCTAAACACCCATTCCTCTCTCTCGAGATACCCATTCCCCTCTCTCGATATATACCCATTCCCCTCTCTCTCTCCATATACCCATTCCTCTCTCTCGAAATACCCATTCCTCTCTCTCTCTATATCCCCATTCCTCTCTCTCTATACACCCATTCCTCTCTCTCTATATATACCCATTCCCCTCTCTATATATACCCATTCCCCTCTCTCTCGATATACCCATTCCCCTCTCTCGATATACCCATTCCCCTCTCTCTCGATATACCCATTCCCCTCTCTCTCGATATACCCATTCCCCTCTCTCTCGATATACCCATTCCCCTCTCTCTATATCCCCATTCCTCTCTCTCCATATACCCATTCCCCTCTCTCTCAATATACCCATTCCCCTCTCTCAATATCCCCATTCCCCTCTCTCTCTATATACCCATTCCTCTCTCTCTATATACCCATTGCTCTCTCTCTCTATATATCCCCATTCCCCTCTCTCTCTATATACCCATTGCCCTCTCTCTATGTACCCATTGCCCTCTCTCTCTATATATCCCCATTCCTCTCTCTCTATATACCCATTCCCCTCTCTCGATATCCCCATTCCCCTCTCTCTCTATATACCCATTCCTCTCTCCATCTATCCCCATTCCTCTCTCTCTCTATATACCCATTCCTCTCTCTCTCGAAATACCCATTCCTCTCTCTCTCTATATACCCATTCGCTCTCTCTCTATATACCCATTCCTCTCTCTCTCTCTATATACCCATTCCTCTCTCTCTATATACCCATTCCTCTCTCTCGATATACCCATTCCCCTCTCTCGATATCCCCATTCCTCTCTCTCTATATACCCATTCCCCTCTCTCCATATACCCATTCCCCCCTCTCTCTATGTACCCATTCCTCTCTCTCTATGTACCCATTCGCCTCTCTCCATATATACCCATTCCTCTCTCTCCATATACCCATTCACCTCTCTCAAGATCCCCATTCCTCTCTCTCTATATACCCATTCCCCTCTCTCGATATATACCCATTCCTCTCTCTCTATATACCCATTCCCCTCTCTCTATATATACCCATTCCCCTCTCTCTATATATACCCATTCCTCTCTCTATATACCCATTCCTCTCTCTCGATATACCCATTCCCCTCTCTCGATATCCCCATTCCTCTCTCTCTATATACCCATTCCCCTCTCTCCATATACCCATTCCCCCCTCTCTCTATGTACCCATTCCTCTCTCTCTATGTACCCATTCGCCTCTCTCCATATATACCCATTCCTCTCTCTCCATATACCCATTCACCTCTCTCAAGATCCCCATTCCTCTCTCTCTATATACCCATTCCCCTCTCTCGATATATACCCATTCCCCTCTCTCGATATATACCCATTCCCCTCTCTCTATATATACCCATTCCCCTCTCTCTATATATACCCATTCCCCTCTCTCTATATATACCCATTCCCCTCTCTCGATATACCCATTCCCCTCTCTCTCTCTCAACACCCATTCCTCTCTCTCTATATATACCCATTCCTCTCTCTCTCCACATACCCATTCCCCTCTCTCTATATACCCATTCCCCTCTCTCTCGATATACCCATTCCCCTCTCTCTCGATATACCCATTCCCCTCTCTCTCGATATACCCATTCCCCTCTCTCTCGATATACCCATTCCCCTCTCTCTCCAGAAACCCAGTCCCCTCTCTCCATAGACCCAGTCCCCTCTCTCAATATCCCCATTCCCCTCTCTCTCTATATACCCATTCCTCTCTCTCCATATATACCCATTCCTCTCTCTCTCTCTATACCCATTCCTCTCTCTCTCTATATACCCATTCCTCTCTCTCTCTATATACCCATTCCTCTCTCTCGATATACCCATTCCCCTCTCTCTCGATATACCCATTCCCCTCTCTCTCTATATATCCCCATTCCTCTCTCTCCATATATCCCCATTCCTCTCTCTCTATATACCCATTCCCCTCTCTCTCCATATACCCATTCCCCTCTCTCTATATCCCCATTCCCTCTCTCTCGATACACCCATTCCTCTCTCTATATATCCCCATTCCTCTCTCTCTCTATATACCCATTCCTCTCTCTCTCTATATACCCATTCCTCTCTCGCTCTATATACCCATTCCCCTCTCTCTCTACATACCCATTCCCCTCTCTCTCCATGTACCCATTCCTCTCTCTCTCTATATACCCATTCCTCTCTCTCTCGATATACCCATTCCCCTCTCGAAATACCCATTCCCCTCTCTCTCTATATACCCATTCCTCTCTCTCTCTATATACCCATTCCCCTCTCTCTCCATACACCCATTCCCCTCTCTCGATATACCCATTCCCCTCTCTCGATATACCCATTCCCCTCTCTCTATAGACCCATTGCTCTCTCTCTATATACCCATTCCTCTCTCTCCATATACCCATTCCTCTCTCTCCATATACCCATTCCCCTCTCTCTCGAGATACCCATTCCCCTCTCTCTCGAGATACCCATTCCCCTCTCTCAATATATCCCCATTCCTCTCTCTCTCTATATACCCATTCCTCTCTCTCTCTATGTACCCATTCCTCTCTCTCCCTATATACCCATTCCTCTCTCTCTATGTACCCATTCCCCTCTCTCTCTTTCTACCCATTCCCCTCTCTCTCCATATACCCATTCCCCTCTCTCTCCATATACCCATTCCTCTCTCTCTCCATATATACCCATTCCTCTCTCTCTATATATACCCATTCCTCTCTCTCGATATATACCCATTCCCCTCTCTCTCTATGTACCCATTCCCCTCTCTCTGTATCCCCATTCCTCTCTCTCTATATATACCCATTCCTCTCTCTATATATACCCATTCCTCTCTCTATATATACCCATTCCTCTCTCTCTATATACCCATTCCCCTCTCTCCCTCTATATACCCATTCCGCTCTCTCTACATACCCATTTCGCTCTCTCTATATACCCATTCCCCTCTCTCGATATACCCATTCCTCTCTCTCTATGCACCCTTTTCTCTCTCTCTCTATGTACCCATTCCTCTCTCTCTCTATACCCATTCCTCTCTCTGTATCCCCATTCCCCTCTCTGTATCCCCATTCCCCTCTCTGTATCCCCATTCCCCTCTCTGTATCCCCATTCCCCTCTCTCTATATATACCCATTCCCCTCTCTCTCTCTATATACCCATTCCTCTCTATATCCCCATTCCCCTCTCTCTCTCTCTACCCATTCCCCTCTCTCTATACATACCCATTCCTCTCTCTCTATATACCCATTCCTCTCTCTCTGTGTACCCATTCGCCTCTCTCTGTATATACCCATTCCTCTCTCTCCATATACCCCTTCCCCTCTCTCTATATCCCCATTCCTCTCTCTCTATATCCCCATTCCTCTCTCTCGATATACCCATTCCTCTCTCTCCATATACCCATTCCACTCTCTCTCTAAACACCCATTCCTCTCTCCCTTTATACCCATTCCCCTCTCTCTCTATATATCCCCATTCCTCTCTCTCGATATACCCATTCCCCTCTCTCGATATACCCATTCCTCTCTCTCTATATATCCCCATTCCTCTCTCTCTATATACCCATTCCCCTCTCTCTATATACCCATTCCTCTCTCTCTATATATCCCCATTCCCCTCTCTCTATATACCCATTCCCCTCTCTCTATATACCCATTCCCCTCTCTCTATATCCCCATTCCTCTCTCTCTATATCCCCATTCCTCTCTCTCTATATCCCCATTCCTCTCTCTCTATATCCCCATTCCTCTCTCTATATATCCCGATTCCCCTCTCTCTCTATATACCCATTCCCCTCTCTCGATATACCCATTCCTCTCTCTCGATATACCCATTCCCCTCTCTCTATATACCCATTCCTCTCTCTCTATATACCCATTCCCCTCTCTCTATATATACCCATTCCTCTCTCTCGAAATACCCATTCCCCTCTCTCGAAATACCCATTCCTCTCTCTCGAAATACCCATTCCTCTCTCTCGATATACCCATTCCTCTCTCTCTCGAAATACCCATTCCCCTCTCTCTCTATATACCCATCCCTCTCTCTCTCCATATACCCATTCCTCTCTCTCCATA
This sequence comes from Heptranchias perlo, assembly GCF_035084215.1. Classification (NCBI taxonomy): domain Eukaryota; kingdom Metazoa; phylum Chordata; class Chondrichthyes; order Hexanchiformes; family Hexanchidae; genus Heptranchias; species Heptranchias perlo. The sequence continues at coordinate 21,967 of NW_027140000.1, read as the reverse complement.
TACCCATTCCCCACATATACCCATTCCCCTCTCTCCATATACCCATTCCTCTCTATCGATATACCCATTCCCCTCTCTATATATACCCATTCCTCTCTCTCCATATACCCATTCCCCTCTCTCTCTCTATATCCCCATTCCTCTCTCTCGAAATCCCCATTCCTCTCTCTCTATATACCCATTCCTCTCTCTCTATATAGACCCATTCCCCTCTCTCTATATAGACCCATTCCCCTCTCTCTCGATGTACCCATTCCCCTCTCTCGATATACCCATTTCCCTCTTTCTCGATATACCGATTCCCCTCTCTCTATATCCCCATTCCTCTCTCTCTATATACCCATTCCCCTCTCTCTATATACCCATTCTCCTCTCTCTCGATATACCCATTCCCCTCTCTCGATATACCCATTCCCCTCTCTCGATATACCCATTCCCCTCTCTCTCGATATACCCATTCCCCTCTCTCTCGATACACCCATTCCCCTCTCTCTCGATATACCCATTCCCCTCTCTCTATATCCCCATTCCTCTCTCTCTATATACCCATTCCCCTCTCTCTCCATATACCCATTCCCCTCTCTCAATATCCCCATTCCCCTCTCTCTCTATATACCCATTCCCCTCTCTCTCGATATACCCATTCCCCTCTCTCTCGATAGACCCATTCCCCTCTCTCTCGATAGACCCATTCCTCTCTCTCTATATACCCATTCCCCTCTCCATATATACCCATTCCTCTCTCTCCATATATACCCATTCCTCTCTCTCTCTATATACCCATTCCTCTCTCTCTCAAAATACCCATTCCTCTCTCTCTCAAAATACCCATTCCTCTCTCTCTATATATACCCATTCCCCTCTCTCTCTCTATATACCCATTCCTCTCTCTCTCTATATACCCATTCCTCTCTCTCTATATCCCCATTCCTCTCTCTCTATATATACCCATTCCTCTCTCTATATACCCATTCCCCTCTCTCTCGATATACCCATTCCCCTCTCTCTATATACCCATTCCCCTCTCTCTATATACCCATTCCTCTCTCTCTCTATATACCCATTCCTCTCTCTCTCTATATACCCATTCCTCTCTCTCCATATATACCCATTCCTCTCTCTCCATATATACCCATTCCTCTCTCTCCATATATATACCCATTCCTCTCTCTCTATATATACCCATTGCCCTCTCTCGATATACCCATTCCCCTCTATCTCGATATACCCATTCCCCTCTCTCTCCATATATCCCCATTCCTCTCTCTCGATATACCCATTCCCCTCTCTATATATCCCCATTCCTCTCTCTCTCCAGATACCCATTCCCTTCTCTCGATATACCCATTCCCCTCTCTCTCGAAATACCCATTCCTCTCTCTCTCAAAATACCCATTCGCTCTCTCTCTATATACCCATTCCCCTCTCTCTATATCCCCATTCCTCTCTCTCAATATCCCCATTCCTCTCTCTCTATATACCCATTCCTCTCTCTCTATATCCCCATTCCTCTCTCCCTATATCCCCATTCCTCTCTCTCCATATACCCATTCCTCTCTCTCTCTATACCCATTCCCCTCTCTCGATACCCATTCCCCTCTCTCCATATACCCATTCCCCTCTCTCTATATCCCCATTCCTCTCTCTGCATATACCCATTCCCCTCACTCTATATACCCATTCCCCTCTCTCTATATACCCATTCCCCTCTCTCTATACACCCATTCCCCTCTCTCTTTATACCCATTCCTCTTTCTCGAGAAACCCATTCCCCTCTCTCTCGAAATACCCATTCCCCTCTCTCCATATACCCATTCCCCTCTCTCTCCATATACCCATTCCTCTCTCTCTCTCTATATACCCATTCCCCTCTCTCCATATACCCATTCCCCTCTCTCTCTGTATACCCATTCCCCTCTCTCGATATACACATTCCCCTCTCTCGATATATACCCATTCCTCTCTCTCCATATATACCCATTCCTCTCTCTCTGTATACCCATTCCCCTCTCTCTATATACCCATTCCTCTCTCTCTCTATATACCCATTCCCCTCTCTCTCTACATACACATTCCCCTCTCTCTCTACATACACATTCCCCTCTCTCTCTACATACACATTCCTCTCTCTCTCCAGAAATACCCATTCCCCCCTCTCTCTAAACACCCATTCCTCTCTCTCTATATACACATTCCCCTCTCTCTATATATACACCCATTCCCCTCTCTCTATATACCCATTGCCCTCTCTCTCTATATATCCCCATTCCTCTCTCTCTTTCGACCCATTCCCCTCTCTCGATATCCCCATTCCCCTCTCTCTCTATATACCCATTCCTCTCTCTGTATATCCCCATTCCTCTCTCTCTCTATATACCCATTCCCTTCTCTCGATATACCCATTCCCCTCTCTCTCGAAATACCCATTCCTCTCTCTCTCAAAATACCCATTCGCTCTCTCTCTATATATCCATTCCCCTCTCTCTATATCCCCATTCCTCTCTCTCTATGTCCCCATTCCTCTCTCTCTCTATATACCCATTCCTCTCTCTCTCGAGATACCCATTCCTCTCTCCCTATATCCCCATTCCTCTCTCTCCATATACCCATTCCTCTCTCTCTCCATATACCCATTCCTCTCTCTCTCGAAATACCCATTCCCCTCTCTCTATATATACCCATTCCCCTCTCTCTATATATATACCCATTCCTCTCTCTCTATATCCCCATTCCTCTCTCTCTATATACCCATTCCTCTCTCTCTATATACCCATTCCCCTCTCTCTCTATATACCCATTCCCCTCTCTCTCTATATACCCATTCCCCTCTCTCTCTATATACCCATTCCTCTCTCTCTCTATACCCATTGCCCTCTCTCGATACCCATTCCCCTCTCTCTATATCCCCATTCCTCTCTCTGTATATACCCATTCCCCTCACTCGATATACCCATTCCCCTCTCTCTATATACCCATTCCTCTCTCTCTATACACCCATTCCCCTCTCTCTATATACCCATTCCCCTCTCTCTATAGACCCATTCCTCTTTCTCGAGATACCCATTCCCCTCTCTCTCGAAATACCCATTCCCCTCTCTCCATATCCCCATTCCCCTCTCTCTCCATATACCCATTCCTCTCTCTCTCTATATATACCCATTCCCCTCTCTCCATATACCCATTCCCCTCTCTCTCTGTATACCCATTCCCCTCTCTCTATATACACATTCCCCTCTCTCGATATATACCCATTCCTCTCTCTCCACATATACCCATTCCTCTCTCTCTGTATACCCATTCCCCTCTCTCTATATACCCATTCCCCTCTCTCGATATCCCCATTCCTCTCTCTCGAGATACCCATTCCCCTCTCTCTATATACCCATTCCCCCCTCTCTCTATGTACCCATTCCTCTCTCTCTATGTACCCATTCGCCTCTCTCCATATATACCCATTCCTCTCTCTCCATATACCCATTCCCCTCTCTCAAGATCCCCATTCCTCTCTCTCGATATACCCATTCCCCTCTCTCTGTATACCCATTCCCCTCTCTCTCTAAACACCCATTCCTCTCTCTCTATCTACCCATTCCCCTCTCTCGATATATACCCATTCCCCTCTCTCGATATATACCCATTCCCCTCTCTCTTTACACCCATTCCTCTCTCTCTCTATATACCCATTCCCCTCTCTCGATATACCCATTCCCCTCTCTCTCTCAACACCCATTCCTCTCTCTCTGTATGCCCATTCCTCACTCTCCATATACCCATTCCCCTCTCTCTCTCTCGATACTGATTTCTCTCTCTCGATATACCCATTCCTCTCTCTCTCTATATCCCCATTCCTCTCTCACTATATAGACCCATTCCTCTCTCTCTCTATATACTCATTCCCCTCTCTCCATATACCCATTCCCCTCTCTCTCGATATACCCATTCCCCTCTCTCTCGATATACCCATTCCCCTCTCTCTCGATATACCCATTCCCCTCTCTCTCGATATACCCATTCCCCTCTCTCTCGATATCCCCATTCCTCTCTCTCTATATACCCATTCCCCTCTCTCAATATCCCCATTCCCCTCTCTCTCTATATACCCATTCCTCTCTCTCTATATACCCATTCCTCTCTCTCTCTATATACCCATTCCTCTCTCTCTCCATATACCCATTCCTCTCTCTCTCTATATCCCCATTCCTCTCTCTCTCCAGATATACCCATTCCTCTCTCTCTATATACCCATTCCCCTCTCTCTATATACCCATTCCCCTCTCTCGAAATACCCATTCCCCTCTCTCTATATACCCATTCGCCTCTCTCGAAACATACCCATTCCTCTCTCTCCATATACCCATTCCCCTCTCTCAAGATCCCCATTCCTCTCTCTCTATATATACCCATTCCTCTCTCTCTATATACCCATTCCTCTCTCTCGATATACCCATTCCTCTCTCTCGATATCCCCATTCCTCTCTCTCGATATACCCATTCCCCTCTCTCTCTAAACACCCATTCCTCTCTCTCGAGATACCCATTCCCCTCTCTCGATATATACCCATTCCCCTCTCTCTCTCCATATACCCATTCCTCTCTCTCGAAATACCCATTCCTCTCTCTCTCTATATCCCCATTCCTCTCTCTCTATACACCCATTCCTCTCTCTCTATACATACCCATTCCCCTCTCTCTATATACCCATTCCCCTCTCTCTCGATATACCCATTCCCCTCTCTCTCGATATACCCATTACCCTCTCTCTCGATATACCCATTCCCCTCTCTCGATATCCCCATTCCTCTCTCTCCATATACCCATTCCCCTCTCTCTCGATATACCCATTCCCCTCTCTCTCTATATACCCATTCCTCTCTCTATATATACCCATTGCCCTCTCTCTCTATATATCCCCATTCCTCTCTCTCTATATACCCATTCCCCTCTCTCGATATCCCCATTCCCCTCTCTCTCGATATATACCCATTCCTCTCTCCATCTATCCCCATTCCTCTCTCTCTCTATATACCCATTCCTCTCTCTCTCGAAATACCCATTCCTCTCTCTCTCGATATACCCATTCCCTTCTCTCTATATACCCATTCCCCTCTCTCTCGAAATACCCATTCCTCTCTCTCTCTATATACCCATTCGCTCTCTCTCTATATACCCATTCCTCTCTCTCTCTCTATATACCCATTCCTCTCTCTCTATATACCCATTCCTCTCTCTCGATATACCCATTCCCCTCTCTCCATATACCCATTCCCCCCTCTCTCTATGTACCCATTCCTCTCTCTCTATGTACCCATTCGCCTCTCTCCATATATACCCATTCCTCTCTCTCCATATACCCATTCACCTCTCTCAAGATCCCCATTCCTCTCTCTCTATATACCCATTCCCCTCTCTCGATATATACCCATTCCCCTCTCTCTATATATACCCATTCCCCTCTCTCTATATGTACCCATTCCCCTCTCTCGATATACCCATTCCCCTCTCTCGATATACCCATTCCCCTCTCTCTCTCAACACCCATTCCTCTCTCTCTCTATATCCCCATTCCTCTCTCTCTATATATACCCATTCCTCTCTCTCTCCATATACCCATTCCCCTCTCTCTATATACCCATTCCCCTCTCTCTCGATATACCCATTCCCCTCTCTCTCGATATACCCATTCCCCTCTCTCTCGATATACCCATTCCCCTCTCTCTCGATATACCCATTCCCCTCTCTCTCCATATACCCAGTCCCCTCTCTCCATATACCCAGTCCCCTCTCTCAATATCCCCATTCCCCTCTCTCTCTATATACCCATTCCTCTCTCTATATATACCCATTCCTCTCTCTCTATATATACCCATTCCTCTCTCTCTATATATACCCATTCCTCTCTCTCTCTCTATACCCATTCCTCTCTCTCTCTATATACCCATTCCTCTCTCTCTCTATATACCCATTCCTCTCTCTCGATATACCCGTTCCCCTCTCTCTCGATATACCCATTCCCCTCTCTCTCTATATATCCCCATTCCTCTCTCTCTATATATCCCCATTCCTCTCTCTCTATATACCCATTCCCCTCTCTCGATATACCCATTCCTCTCTCTCGATATACCCATTCCCCTCTCTCTCTATATATCCCCATTCCTCTCTCTCTATATATCCCCATTCCTCTCTCTCTATATACCCATTCCCCTCTCTCGATATACCCATTCCTCTCTCTCTCTATATACCCATTCCCCTCTCTCTATATACCCATTGCTCTCTCTCTATATACCCATTCCTCTCTCTCCATATACCCATTCCTCTCTCTCCATATACCCATTCCCCTCTCTCTCGAGATACCCATTCCCCTCTCTCTCGAGATACCCATTCCCCTCTCTCTATATATCCCCATTCCTCTCTCTCTCTATATACCCATTCCTCTCTCTCTCTATGTACCCATTCCTCTCTCTCCCTATATACCCATTCCTCTCTCTCTATGTACCCATTCCCCTCTCTCTCCATATACCCATTCCCCTCTCTCTCCATATACCCATTCCTCTCTCTCTCTATATACCCATTCCTCTCTCTCTATATATACCCATTCCCCTCTCTCTCTATGTACCCATTCCCCTCTCTCTGTATCCCCATTCCTCTCTCTCTATATATACCCATTCCTCTCTCTATATATACCCATTCCTCTCTCTCTATATACCCATTCCCCTCTCTCTCTCTATATACCCATTCCGCTCTCTCTATATACCCATTCCTCTCTCTCTATATATACCCATTCCCCTCTCTCTCTATGTACCCATTCCCCTCTCTCTGTATCCCCATTCCTCTCTCTCTATATATACCCATTCCTCTCTCTATATATACCCATTCCTCTCTCTCCATGCACCCATTTCTCTCTCTCTCTATGTACCCATTCCTCTCTCTCTCTATACCCATTCCTCTCTCTGTATCCCCATTCCCCTCTCTCTCTATATCCCCATTCCCCTCTCTCTCTCTCTACCCATTCCCCTCTCTCTATACATACCCATTCCTCTCTCTCCATATACCCCTTCCCCTCTCTCTATATCCCCATTCCTCTCTCTCTATATCCCCATTCCTCTCTCTCGATATACCCATTCCTCTCTCTCCATATACCCATTCCACTCTCTCTCTAAACACCCATTCCTCTCTCTATATATACCCATACCCCTCTCCATATATATATACCCATTCCTCTCTCCCTTTATACCCATTCCCCTCTCTCTGTATATCCCCATTCCCCTCTCTCTATATATCCCCATTCCTCTCTCTCGATATACCCATTCCCCTCTCTCGATATACCCATTCCTCTCTCTCTATCTATCCCCATTCCTCTCTCTCAAAATACCCATTCCCCTCTCTCTATATACCCATTCCTCTCTCTCTATATATCCCCATTCCTCTCTCTCTATATCCCCATTCCCCTCTCTCTATATACCCATTCCTCTCTCTCTATATCCCCATTCCTCTCTCTCTATATCCCCATTCCTCTCTCTCTATATCCCCATTCCTCTCTCTCTATATCCCCATTCCTCTCTCTCTCTGTACCCATTCCCCTCTCTCTCGATATCCCCATTCCCCTCTCTCGATATCCCCATTCCCCTCTCTCCATATATACCCATTCTTCTCTCTATATATACCCATTCCTCTCTCTATATATACCCATTTCCCTCTCTCTCGATATCCCCATTCCCCTCTCTCGATATCCCCATTCCCCTCTCTCCATATATACCCATTCCTCTCTCTATATATACCCATTCCTCTCTCTGTATATACCCATTCCCCTCTCTCTATACATCCCCATTCCCCCCTCTCTCTCTATACCCATTCCCCTCTCTCTCTATATACCCATTCCTCTCTCTCTATATATACCCATTCCTCTCTCTCTATATACCCATTCCTCTCTCTATATATCCCGATTCCCCTCTCTCTCTATATACCCATTCCCCTCTCTCGATATACCCATTCCTCTCTCTCGATATACCCATTCCCCTCTCTCTATATACCCATTCCCCTCTCTCTATATACCCATTCCTCTCTCTCTATATACCCATTCCCCTCTCTCTATATATACCCATTCCTCTCTCTCTATATATACCCATTCCTCTCTCTCTATATACCCATTCCCCTCTCTCGAAATATACCCATTCCTCTCTCTCTGTATACCCATTTCTCTCACTCTATGTATACCCATTCCCCTCTCTCTATATACCCATTCCCCTCTCTCTATATACCCATTCCCCTCTCTCTATATACCCATTCCCCTCTCTCTATATACCCATTCCCCTCTCTCTATATACCCATAACCCTCTCTCTCTATATACCCATTCCTCTCTCTCTATATATACCCATTCCTCTCTCTCCATATACCCATTCCCCTCTCTCTGTATCCCCATTCCTCTCTCTCAAAATACCCATTCCTCTCTCTCGATATACCCATTCCCCTCTCTCTCTAAACACCCATTCCTCTCTCTATATATACCCATTCCCCTCTCTCGATATATACCCATTCCCCTCTCTCTCTATATACCCATTCCTCTCTCTCTAGATACCCATTCCCCTCTCTCCTTTATCCCCATTCCCCTCTCTCTATATATATACCCATTCCTCTCTCTCTATATATACCCATTCCTCTCTCTCTCTATATACCCATTCCTCTCTCTCTCTATATACCCATTCCCCTCTCTCTATATATACCCATTCTCCTCTCTCTATATATACCCATTCCCCTCTCTCTATATATACCCATTCCCCTCTCTCTTCATATACCCATTCCCCTCTCTCTATATATACCCATTCCTCTCTCTCTCTCTATGTACCCATTCCTCTCTCTCTCTCTATGTACCCATTCCTCTCTCTCTATATACCCATTCCCCTCTCTCTATATACCTATTCCCCTCTCTCTATATACCCATTACCCTCTCTCTTTCTATCCCCATTCCTCTCTCTCTCGATATCCCCATTCCCCTCTCCCGATATCCCCATTCCCCTCTCTCTCTATCCCCATTCCCCTCTCTCTCTATATCCCCATTCCCCTCTCTCTCTATATCCCCATTCCCCTCTCTCTCTATCCCCATTCCCCTCTCTCTCTATATCCCCATTCCCCTCTCTCTCTATATCCCCATTCCCCTCTCTCTCTATATCCCCATTCCCCTCTCTCTCTATATCCCCATTCCCCTCTCTCTCTCTATATACCCATTCCTCTCTCTCCATATCCCCATTCCCCTCTCTCTCCATATCCCCATTCCCCTCTCTCTCTATATCCCCATTCCCCTCTCTCTCTATATCCCCATTCCCCTCTCTCTCTATATCCCCATTCCCCTCTCTCTCTATATCCCCATTCCCCTCTCTCTCTATATATACCCATTCCTCTCTCTCCATATCCCCATTCCCCTCTCTCTCTATATCCCCATTCCCCTCTCTCTCCATATCCCCATTCCCCTCTCTCTCTATATATACCCATTCCTCTCTCTCCATATCCCCATTCCCCTCTCTCTCTCTATATACCCATTCCCCTCTCTATATATACCCATTCCCCTCTCTATATATACCCATTCCCCTCTCTCTCTCTCTCTATATACCCATTCCCCTCTCTCTCTCTCTCTATATCCCCATTCCCCTCTCTCTCTATATCCCCATTCCCCTCTCTCTCTATATCCCCATTCCCCTCTCTCTCTATATCCCCATTCCCCTCTCTCTCTCTCTCTCTATATATACCCATTCCTCTCTCTCCATATCCCCATTCCCCTCTCTCTCTATATCCCCATTCCCCTCTCTCTCTCTATATCACCATTCCTCTCTCTGTATGCCGATTTATCTCCTCTTTTTGCCCCATTCTGCCTGATGCGCCCTCTGCTGCTTTCACAAACCAGGAAGTGTTGATTCGGATCTTGTCCTGGTCTCGGAGCCCAGGTTGCTGCGGTATTTTCGGGGCTGGATCCTGACCATGTCTGACTGCACCGACCCCAGCTGGCTGTCCAGGGCCGTGAGCACGGGGGTGAGTGCCGGGATTAGAGTCGATGCAGGGTGCGCTCCCCAGCCTGTGTGCGGCTGCAGGGCGAGAGCCGGAGCGGGCGGCGGGAATGAAGCGGGGGGAGTAACAAACAGGGGGGAATGAAGCGGGGGAGTAACAGACAGGGGGGAATGAAGCGGGGGAGTAACATACAGGGGGGAATGAAGCGGGGGAGTAACAGACAGGGGGGAATGAAGGGGGGGAGTAACAGACAGGGGGGGAATGAAGGGGGGGAGTAACAGACAGGGGGGGAATGAAGCGGGGGAGTAACATACAGGGGGGAATGAAGCGGGGGAGTAACAGACAGGGGGGAATGAAGGGGGGGAGTAACAGACAGGGGGGGAATGAAGCGGGGGAGTAACATACAGGGGGGAATGAAGCGGGGGAGTAACATACAGGGGGGAATGAAGCGGGGGAGTAACAGACAGAGGGGAATGAAGCGGGGGGAGGAATAGACAGGGGGGAATGAAGCGGGGGAGTAACATACAGGGGGGAATGAAAGGGGGGGAGTAACATACAGGGGGGAATGAAGCGGGGGAGTAACAGACAGAGGGGAATGAAGCGGGGGGAGGAATAGACAGGGGGGAATGAAGCGGGGGAGTAACAGACAGGGGGGAATGAAGCGGGCGAGTAACAGACAGAGGGGAATGAAGCGGGGAGAGGAATAGACAGGGGGGAATGAAGTGGGGGAGTAACAGACAGGGGGGAATGAAGCGGGGGAGTAACATACAGGGGGGAATGAAGCGGGGGAGTAACAGACAGGGGGGAATGAAGCGGGCGAGTAACAGACAGGGGGAATGAAGCGGGGGAGTAACATACAGGGGGTAATGAAGCGGGGGAGTAACATACAGGGGGAATGAAAGGGGGGAGTAACATGCAGGGGGGAATGAAATGGGGGAGTAACAGAAGGGGGAATGAAGCGGGGGAGTAACAGACAGGGGCGGATGAAGCGGGGGAGTAACAGACAGGGGGGGATGAAGCGGGGGAGTAACAGACAGGGGGGAATGAAGCGGGCGAGTAACAGACAGGGGGAATGAAGCGGGGGAGTAACATACAGGGGGAATGAAAGGGGGGGAGTAACAGACAGGGGGGAATGAAGCGGGGGAGAAACAGACAGAGGAGAATGAAGCGGGGTGAGTAACAGACAGGGGGGAATGAAGCGGGGGAGTAACAGACAGGGGGGAATGAAGCGGGGTGAGTAACAGACAGGGGGGAATGAAGCGGGGGGAGGAATAGACAGGGGGAATGAAGCGGGGGAGTAACAGACAGGGGGGAATGAAGCGGGGGAGTAACATACAGGGGGAATGAAAGGGGGGAGTAACATACAGGGGGGAATGAAATGGGGGAGTAACAGAAGGGGGAATGAAGCGGGGGAGTAACAGACAGGGGCGGATGAAGCGGGGGAGTAACAGACAGGGGGGGATGAAGCGGGGGAGTAACAGACAGGGGGGAATGAAGCGGGGGAGTATCAGACAGGGGGGAATGAAGCGGGGGAGTATCAGACAGGGGGGAATGAAGCGGGGGAGTATCAGACAGGGGGGAACGAAGCGGGGGAGTAACAGACGGGGGAGTGAAGCGGGGGAGTAACAGGCAGGGGGGAATGAAGCGGGGGAGTAACAGACAGGGGGTAATAAAGCGGGGGAGTAACAGACGGGGTAATAAAAGACACGGGGAATGAGGCATGGGAGTAACAGACAGGGAGGAATGATGCGGGGAAGTAACAGACGGCGGAATGAAGCGGGGGAGTAACAGAGAAGTGGGAATGAAGCGGGGGAGTAACAGACAGGGGGTAATAACAGACAGAGGGAATGAGGCAGGGAAGTAACAGTCAGGGGGGAATGAGGCAGGGGTGTAACAGATGGGGGAATGAAGCGGGGGAGTAACAGACAGGGGGGAATGAAGCGGGGGAGTAACAGACAGGGGGGAATGAAGCGGGCGAGTAACAGACAGAGGGGAATGAAGCGGGGGGAGGAATAGACAGGGGGGAATGAAGCGGGGGAGTAACAGACGGGGAATGAAGCGGGGGAGTAACATACAGGGGGAATGAAAGGGGGGGAGTAACAGACAGGGGGGAATGAAGCGGGGGAGAAACAGACAGAGGGGAATGAAGCGGGGTGAGTAACAGACAGGGGGGAATGAAGCGGGGGAGTAACAGACAGGGGGGAATGAAGCGGGGGAGTAACAGACAGGGGGGAATGAAGCGGGGGAGTAACATACAGGGGGAATGAAAGGGGGATAGTAACATACAGGGGGGAATGAAATGGGGGAGTAACAGAAGGGGGAATGAAGCGGGGTGAGTAACAGACAGGGGGGAATGAAGCGGGGGAGTAACAGACAGGGGGGAATGAAGCGGGGGAGTAACAGACAGAGGGGAATGAAGCGGGTGGAGTAACAGACAGGGGGGAATGAAGCGGGGGAGTAACAGACAGAGGGGAATGAAGCGGGGGGAGGAATAGACAGGGGGAATGAAGCGGGGGAGTAACAGACAGGGGGGAATGAAGCGGGGGAGTAACATACAGGGGGAATGAAAGGGGGGAGTAACATACAGGGGGGAATGAAATGGGGGAGTAATAGAAGGGGGAATGAAGCGGGGGAGTATCAGACAAGGGGGACGAAGCGGGGGAGTAACAGACAGGGGGGAATGAAGCGGGGGAGTAACAGACGGGGGAATGAAGCGGGGGAGTAACAGGCAGGGGGGAATGAAGCGGGGGAGTAACAGACAGGGGGTAATAAAGCGGGGGAGTAACAGACGGGGTAATAACAGACACGGGGAATGAGGCATGGGAGTAACAGACAGGGAGGAATGATGCGGGGAAGTAACAGACGGGGGAATGAAGCGGGGGAGTAACAGAGAAGTGGGAATGAAGCGGGGGAGTAACAGACAGGGGGTAATAACAGACAGAGGGAATGAGGCAGGGGAGTAACAGTCAGGGGGGAATGAGGCAGGGGAGTAACAGATGGGGGAATGAAGCGGGGGAGTAACAGACAGGGGGGAAGGAAGCGGGGGAGTAACAGACGGGGGAATGAAGCGGGGGAGGAACAGACAGGGGGGAATGAAGCGAGGGAGTAACAGACAGGGGGAATGAAGCGGGGGAGTAACAGACAGGGGGAATGAAGCGGAGGAGTAACAGACAGGGGGGAATGAAGCGGGGAGTAACAGACAGGGGAGAATGAAGCGGGAGAGTAACAGACAGGGGGGAATGAAGCGGGGGAGTAACTGACAGAGGGGAATGAAGCGGGGGAGTAACAGACGGGGGGAATGAAGCGGGGGAGTAACAGGCAGGGGGGAATGAAGCGGGGGAGTAACAGACGGGGAATGAAGCGGGGGAGTAACAGAGAGGGGGGAATGAATCGGGGGAGTAACAGTCAGGGAGGAATGAGGCGGGGGAGTAACAGACGGGAGAATGAATCGGGGGAGCAACAGAAAGACTGTTACTTCCCCACTTCATTCCCCCCTGTCTGTTACTCCCCCGCTTCATTACCCTGTCTGTTACTCCCCCGCTTCATTCCCCCCGTGTTACTCCCCTGCTTCATTCCCCCCTGTATGTTACTCCCCTGCTTCATTCCCCCATCCATTACTCCCCCGCTTCATTCCCCCTCTCTGTTACTCCTCAGCTCCATTCCACCCTGTCTGTTACTCCCCCGCTTCATTCCCCCCTGTCTGTTACTCCCCTGCTTGATTCCCCCCGTCTGTCACATCCCCCCATTCATTCCCCTCTGTATGTTAATCCCCCGCTTCATTCCCCTCTGTCTGTTACTCCCTCCCATGCATTCCCTTCTGTCTGTTACTCCCTCCCATGCATTCCCTTCTGTCTGTTACTCCCCCGCTTCATTACCCTGTCTGTTACTCCCCCGCTTCATTCCCCCCATCTGTTACTCCCCCGCTTCATTCCCCCGTCTGTTACTCCCCCGCTTCATTCCTCCCGTCTGTTACTCCCCCGCTTCATTCCACCCTGTCTGTTACTCCCCCGCTTCATTCCCCTCTGTCTGTTGCTCCCCCGCTTCATTCCCCTCTGTCTGTTACTCCCTCCCATGCATTCCCTTCTGTCTGTTACTCCCACGCTTCATTCCCCCCTGTCTGTTACTCCCCCGCTTCATTCCTCCCGTCTGTTACTCCGCCGTTTCATTCATCTCTGTCTGCTACTCCCCCGCTTCATTCCCCCCTGTCTTACTCCCTCCCATTGATTCCCCTCTGTTTGTTACTCTCCCCTTTAATTAACCTCTGTCTATTACTCCCCTGCTTAATTCTCCTGTCTGTTACTCCCCCGTTTTTTTTTATTCGTTCATGGGATGTGGGCGTCGCTGGCGAGGCCGGCATTTATTGCCCATCCCTAATTGCCCTCGAGAAGGTGGTGGTGAGCCGCCTTCTTGAACCGCTGCAGTCCGTGTGGTGAAGGTTCTCCCACAGTGCTGTTCGGAAGGGAGTTCCAGGATTTTGATCCAGTGACGATGAAGGAACGGCGATATATTTCCAAGTCGGGATGGTGGGTGACTTGGAGGGGAACGTGCAGGTGGTGTTGTTCCCATGTGCCTGCTGCTCTTGTCCTTCTAGGTGGTAGAGGTCACGGGTTTGGGAGGTGCTGTCGAAGAAGCCTTGGTGAGTTGCTGCAGTGCATCCTGTGGATGGTACACACTGCAGCCACAGTGCGCCGGTGGTGAAGGGAGTGAATGTTTAGGGTGGTGGATGGGGTGCCAATCAAGCGGGCTGCTTTGTCCTGGATGGTGTCGAGCTTGTTGAGTGTTGTTGGAGCTGCACTCATCCAGGCAAGTGGAGAGTATTCCATCACACTCCTGACTTGTGCCTTATAGATGGTGGAAAGGCTTTGGAGAGTCAGGAGGTGAGTCACTCGCCGCAGAATACCCAGCCTCTGACCTGCTCTTGTAGCCACAGTATTTATATGGCTTGTCCAGTTAAGTTTCTGGTCAATGGTGACCCCCAGGATGTTGATGGTGGGGGATTCGGCGATGGTAATGCCGTTGAATGTCAAGGGGAGGTGGTTAGATTCTCTCTTGTTGGAGATGGTCATTGACTGGCACTTGTCTGGCGCGAATGTTACTTGCCACTTATGAACCCAAGCCTGGATGTTGTCCAGGTCTTGCTGCATGCGGGCTCGGACTGCTTCATTATCTGAGGGGTTGCGAATGGAACTGAACACTGTGCAATCATCAGTGAACATCCCCATTTCTGACCTTATGATGGAGGGAAGGTCATTGATGAAGCAGCTGAAGATGGTTGGGCCTAGGACACTGCCCTGAGGAACTCCTGCAGCGATGTCCTGGGGCTGAGATGATTGGCTTCCAACAACCATTACCATCTTCCTTTGTGCTGGTTATGACTCCAGCCACTGGAGAGTTTTCCCCCTGATTCCCATTGACTTCAATTTTACTCAGGCTCCTTGGTGCCACACTCGGTCAAATGCTGCCTTGATGTCAAGGGCAGTCACTCTCACCTCACCTCTGGAATTCAGCTCTTTTGTCCATGTTTGGACCAAGGCTGTAATGAGGTCTGGAGCTGAGTGGTCCTGGTGGAACCCAAACTGAGCATCGGTGAGCAGGTTATTGGTGAGTAAGTGCCGCTTGATAGCACTGTCAACGACACCTTCCATCGCTTTGCTAATGATTGAGAGTAGACTGATGGGGCGGTAATTGGCCGGATTGGATTTGTTTGAGTTTGGATTTGCATTTAGGCCTCGCAAAAATGGTTGCAGTGAAAGTCCCTGAATGATAGAGAGGGAGAATAGGAGAGAGGGAGAGACAGAGAACAGGGTATGTGTATGAAAGACAGAGAGTGATAGAGAGCAGAAAGTGAACAGAAGCCGTGGATTATCTTTCCATTCCAGGATGATCCTGGAATAGTGAACAATTTGGGCAGAGGAGAGCAGGACCCGATAGTGCTTTATGTGGTCCAGGCAGATCTGGCGATGAATGGCTAAACCAGTTGTCCACCATAAATATTCGAGTCTGCGTCCCTTGGACTTAAGGGAGTGGAGATGAGGGCTGTACCAGGGAGAATGACCAGGGTGAGAGAGAGTAATGGTTTTAATGGAGACAAGGGCATCAAAGGTGGAGGTGAGGGAGTGATTGAGCAGATCGGTAGCTGCAGAAATGTCGTGGTGAATGGAGGGCCAAAGGCTGGAGAGTGGGGAATTTGAAAGTGCCGTTGTAAGTGACTTGGGGGAGAGTTTTTTTCCAGGGTCGAACACGGAAGGAAGTGGAGTTGGGAGGGGGGAGGGGGTGTGGGTGGAGAGGGAGACAAGGAAGTGATCAGAGATGGCCTTACCCGCGATTGACATGAGTAGAGAGGCCACGTGAGATAGCAAGGTCGAGGGATGGTCGTGAATATGGGTCGGGGAGTTTATATGGAGGGAGAGATTAAGGGAGGATCGGAGGGCAGTGAACTCAGAGAGAGTATGATGAGTTGAGATGGAGGTTGAAATCACCGAGGATGAGAAGTCGCTCGGTTCAGAGGCTGAGGGAGGAAAGCAGTGACGATATCTCGGTGAGAAACTTGGTGTGGTATTTGGGTGGGGGGTGGAGAGCGAGGATTTTAAAGGAGGGGGAGGGGTGGAACAAGGTGAGATGCTGAAAGGAGGAGAAGGTGCCAGAGGAGTCGGGGGACAGACCAAGGTGTGATTTGGTGATACGGGCCACACCCCCACCGTGGCGGGCTGGACGGGGCACGTGGTGGAAGATATAGCCGGGCGGAGAGGCTTCATTAAGGGGGAAGGTGTCATCACCCATCAGCCAAGGTTCTGTCGAGGCCGTGATATTGATACAATCACCCACAATAAGCTCAGGGATGGCAGGGGCCTCGTTCACAAGTGAACGGACATTCTGGAGGGAGATGTGGAGAGGGGCGGTGATGGCTGATCCACTGACAGAATCCACAGGGTCAGCGCTGGGAGGGGTGAGTGGGACAGGAAGGAGATGGGCAAGATTCGCCCCCAGCGGGCACGCTGGGTGGGAAGGTCGGTGAGAGAGTGGGGTGGGGCAGTCGGGGTTGCTGCTCGTACGGAGGCAGCGACGAGTGCCGGGATGGGCCCTTCGGAAGATGCCAAGAGAGGCACAGAGGGACGCTGTAGGATTATCGAAGAGGGAATCAAGCCTGGGACAGCAGCAGGAGAGTGGGAAGGTTGAGGAATGCTGAAGGGTTGGGGTAGGGATTTGGGGGGGGCAGAGTACCCGAGAGGGGAGATATGAAAGGAGGCATTGACTGGGTGACAGGAAGGGAGGAGACAGAAGAGAGGGGAGCAAGAGGGGTTTGGGGAAAAACAGTGAGCTAGAAATGATGGGCTCGGGCCTGGTGCTGCAGCCAAAGTGTGGACATGAATGGACTCAGGGAAACACGATGCATTCGGATTAGGGCTAGGGGTCATTTACAGGTCATAAACAGAGGATTCGGTGTGAGAGAGTCCAGAGTAAAAGTCTGAGGTCATTTCCAAATCCCACCACGGCCTCTCCCCACTCTATCTCTGAAACTTCCTCCAGCTCTCTATCCCCCACTGCACCCTCTGGTCTTCCTCCCACCCCTCCCACCACCATTTGCAGCAAAGCCTTCAGCTGCCTTGGCCCAACTCTCTGGAACTGTCTCCCTCAAACTCTCTCCCCCCTCTCCTCAACCTTCTCAAACCCATCGTTCCATCAAGCTTTCAGTGACCCTCCCAATCTATCGACCCTCCCAATATATCTCCCAGTCTCCACCCCTCCCAGTCTATCTCCCTCTCTCCACCCCTCCCAATCTGTCTCCCTGTCTCCGCCCCTCCCAATCCATCTCTCCCTCCCTCCGCCCCTCCCGGTCCGTCTCCCCCTCTCCGCCCCTCCCGCTCCGTCTCCCCCTCTCCGCCCCTCCCGCTCCGTCTCCCCCTCTCCGCCCCTCCCGCTCCGTCTCCCCCTCTCCGCCCCTCCCGCTCCGTCTCCCCCCTCTCCGCCCCTCCCGCTCCGTCTCCCCCTCTCCGCCCCTCCCGGTCCGTCTCCCCCTCTCCGCCCCTCCCGCTCCGTCTCCCCCTCTCCGCCCCTCCCGGTCCGTCTCCCCCTCTCCGCCCCTCCC
This sequence comes from Heptranchias perlo, assembly GCF_035084215.1. NCBI lineage: Eukaryota > Metazoa > Chordata > Chondrichthyes > Hexanchiformes > Hexanchidae > Heptranchias > Heptranchias perlo. Next base: position 3,887 of record NW_027140000.1, on the reverse strand, counting down.
GCTCCGTCTCCCCCTCTCCGCCCCTCCCGCTCCGTCTCCCTCTCTCCGCCCCTCCCGCTCCGTCTCCCCCTCTCCGCCCCTCCCGCTCCGTCTCCCCCTCTCCGCCCCTCCCGGTCCGTCTCCCTCTCTCCGCCCCTCCCGCTCCGTCTCCCTCTCTCCGCCCCTCCCGGTCCGTCTCCCTCTCTCCGCCCCTCCCGGTCCGTCTCCCTCTCTCCGCCCCTCCCGGTCCGTCTCCCTCTCTCCGCCCCTCCCGCTCCGTCTCCCCCTCTCCGCCCCTCCCGCTCCGTCTCCCCCTCTCCGCCCCTCCCGCTCCGTCTCCCCCTCTCCGCCCCTCCCGCTCCGTCTCCCTCTCTCCGCCCCTCCCGGTCCGTCTCCCTCTCTCCGCCCCTCCCGGTCCGTCTCCCTCTCTCCGCCCCTCCCGGGTCCGCCTCCCCCTCTCCGCCCCTCCCGGTCCGCCTCCCTCTCTCCGCCCCTCCCGCTCCGCCTCCCTCTCTCCGCCCCTCCCGCTCCGTCTCCCCCTCTCCGCCCCTCCCGCTCCGCCCCTCCCGCTCCGCCCCTCCCGCTCCGCCTCCCCCGCTCCGTCTCCCCCGCTCCGTCTCCCCCGCTCCGTCTCCCCCGCTCCGTCTCCCCCGCTCCGCCCCTCCCGCTCCGTCTCCTCTCCGCCCCTCCCGGTCCGTCTCCCTCTCTCCGCCCCTCCCGGTCCGTCTCCCTCTCTCCGCCCCTCCCGCTCCGTCTCCTTCTCTCCGCCCCTCCCGGTCCGCCTCCCTCTCTCCGCCCCTCCCGGTCCGTCTCCCTCTCTCCGTCTCCCCCGCTCCGTCTCCCCCTCTCCGCCCCTCCCGGTCCGCCTCCCTCTCTCCGCCCCTCCCGGTCCGTCTCCCTCTCTCCGCCCCCTCCCGCTCCGTCTCCCTCTCTCCGCCCCTCCCGGTCCGTCTCCCTCTCTCCGCCCCTCCCGGTCCGTCTCCCTCTCTCCGCCCCTCCTGCTCCGTCTCCCTGTCCGATTCTCACCATCAGCTGATTCTCAAACTCCATTTCCTTCACAGACCACCATTATTGCAGTGGAGTTCGATGGAGGAGTTGTGATTGGATCAGACTCGCGAGTCTCTGCCGGGTAAGAGTAATGGTCTGGGGGTCTCGGCTGCGGGGGAGGGGGTCCTGGGCTCGGGAACAATACCTCACTGACAGTGGGACGCAGTTTGTACTCGCGGATATCCATCTTTCTATGTACAATACCCAGGGACACGGGTTGTACTGAGTATCCTGAGCAGGTTATATCCCGTGCTCACACTCACACAAAGACTCATTCAAGGGCAATTAGTGATGGGCAATAAATGCCAGCCTCGCCAGCGACGCCCACATCCCGAGAGCGAATAATCAAAACAGTCACAGTCACACACCCTCATATTCTCACACTGACACACACTCGCTCACATTCACACTCACACACACTTGTGCACTTTCACATTCCTACATTTACACATTTGCACACTCAGACATCCACAAACATACTGTCGCACATTGATTCATGGACTTTCACACTCCGGTACACAAACACACTCACACTGTTCCACACACAACTCACACACTCGTTCACACTGATCCACACACTCACTTGTACTCAATAACAACAACTTGCATTTATATAGCGTCCTTAACGTAGCAAAACGTCCCAAGGTGCTTCACAGGAGCGATTATCAAACAAAATTTGACACCAATCCACATAAGGAGATATTAGGACAGGTGACCAAAAGCTTGGTCAAAGAGGGAGGTTTTAAGGAGCATCTTAAAGGAGGAGAGAGAGGCAGAGAGGTTTGGGGAGGGAATTCCAGAGCTTAGGGCTGAGGCAGCTGAAGGCACGGCCGCCATTGGTGGAGTGATTAAAATCGGGGGTGGACAAGAGGCCAGAATTGGAGGAGTGCAGAGATCTCGGAGGGTTGTAGGGCTGGAGGAGGTTACAGAGATAGGGAGGGGGCGAGGGCCATGGATGGATTTGTAAACAAGGATGAGAATTTTAAAATCGAGGCGTTCCCAGACCGGGAGCCAGTGTAGGTCAGCGAGCACAGGGGGTGATGGGAGAACGGGACTTGGTGAGAGTTGGGATACGGGCAGCAGAGTTTTGGATGAGCTCAAGTTTATGGAGGGTGGAAGATGGGAGGCCGGCCAGGAGAGCATTGGAATAGTCCAGTCTGGAGGTAACAAAGGCACGGATGAGGGTTTCAGCAGCAGATGAGCTGAGGGAGGGGTGGAGACGGGCGATGTTACGGAGGGGGAAGTAGGCGGTCTTGGTGATGGAGCAGATATGGGGTCAGAAGCTCATCTCAGGGTCAAATAGGACCCCAAGGTTGTGAACGGTCTGGTTCAGCCTCAGACAGTGGCCAGGGAGAGGGATGGAGTCGGGGGTCTGGGGAACGGAGTTTGTGGCGGGGACCGAAGACAATGGCTTCAGTCTCCCCAATATTTAATTGGAGGAAATTTTTGCTCCTCCAGTCCTGGATGTCGGACAAACAATGTGACAAATGATAGAGAGTGGAGGGGTCGAGGGAGGTGGTGGTGAGGTCGAGCTGGGGGTCGTCAGTGTACATGTGGAACCTGATGTTGTGTTTTAGGATGATGTCACCGAGGGGCAGCGTGTAGATGAGAAATAGGAGGGGGCGAAGGATCGATCCTTGGGGGACTCCAGAGGTAACGGTGCGGGAGTGGGAAGAGAAGCCATTGCAGGTGATTCTCTGGCTACGACTGGATAGATAAGAATGGAACCAGGTGAGCGCAGTCCCACCCAGCTGGACGACGGAGGAGAGGTGTTGGAGGAGGATGGTGTGGTCAACGCTGCAGACAGGTGGAGAAGGATGAGGAGGGATCGTTTACCACGGTCACAGTCACAGAGGATCTCATTTGTGACTTTGATAAGGGCCGTTTCAGTCCTGTGACAGGGGTGGAAACCTGATTGGAGGGATTCAAACATGGAGTTGTGGGAAAAATGGGCACGGATTTGGGAGGAGACAAAACGTTCAAGGACTTTAGAGAGGAAAAGGAGGGTGGAGATGGGGCGGGAGTTTGTAAGGACAGGGGGGTCATGGGTGGGTTTTTTGAGGAGGGGGGTGATGACGGCAGATTTGATGGGGAGGGGGACAGTACCTGAGGAGAGGGAACTGTTAACAATATCAGCTAACATGGGGGCCAGGAAGGGAAGTTGGGTGGTCAGCAGTTTAGTGGGAATAGGGTCGAGGGAGCAGGAGGTGGGTCTCATGGTCAAGATGAGCTCGGAGAGGGCATGAGGGGAGATAGGAGAGAAACTGGAGAAAGATGTGAGTTCAGGGCCAGGGCAGGGGGGAACTGGAGGGAAAGTTTGGCTCGGTGGGCGAGGGGGAAGGGAGGGAAACGGCAGAGGCAGCTGAACGATGGTCTCAATTTTAGTGATAAAGTCCATGAGCTCCTTGCACTGTTGTTGGAGGTGAGGGTGGAGGGGGCAGGGGAGAGGGGTTTAAGAGGACGGTTTGTAGTGAAGAGAAGCCGGGGATTATCTTTCCATTCCAGGATGATCCTGGAATAGTGAGCAGTTTGGGCAGAGGAGAGCAGGACCCGATAGTGCTTTATGTGGTCCAGGCAGATCTGGCGATGAATGGCTAAACCAGTTGTCCGCCATAAACGTTCAAGTCTGCGTCCCTTGGACTGAAGGGAGTGGAGATGAGGGCCGTACCAGGGGAATGACCAGGGTGAGAGAGAGTAATGGTTTTAACGGGGACAAGGGCATCAAAGGTGGAGGTGAGGGAGTGATTGAGCAGATCGGTAGCTGCAGAAATGCCGTGGTGAATGGAGGGCCAAAGGCTGGAGAGTGGGGAATTTGAAAGTGCCGTTTTAAGTGACTTGGGGGAGAGTTTTTTTCCCCAGGA
>NW_027139999.1:22500-69460 GCF_035084215.1 Heptranchias perlo | reverse complement strand
TGGCGGGGTCCCAATTGTCGCCCCCCCTCCCCTACGGCCCGCGCCCGACTGGAATCAACTAACACAGCACAGGTGGGAGGGAGTGGGGTGGGGGGAATGACAACCTGGGATCTTCCTGCTCTCCCTGTGGGGCTCAGTACCAAACCAGGGGGGGGCGGCATTATCCCCGACATTTGACATCAGGAGGCCCTCTTTGGAAGCCCGATTTATTTTTATCCCGGGGCAGGGGGGGGAGGGAGAAAGACAAAGCGGGCAAACGGAGGGGACGACAAAGTGGGTGCGGGAGAGGGGACATGGGACGTCCTGGACTTGGCAACGCGAGAAATTGGGGAATTTTGCTTTCCCGCCGTTCCTTCACCGTCGCTGGGTCAAAATCCTGGAACTCCCTCCCTAACGGCACTGCGGGAGAACCTTCGCCAGACGGACTGCAGCGGTTCAAGATGGCGGCTCACCGCCGCCTTCTCGAGGGACGGGCGATAAACGCCGGCCCGGCCAGCGACGCCCACACCCCGCGAACGAATAAAAGAAAGAAAAAAATCCCCCGGACAGAGGGGGATGGAGGTCTCTCTCTCTCTCTCTCTGATGGGGTCGGACGCTGACCTCTCACCCTCTGGGAGCTGACCCTTTCGGGCCTCACCCTGACCGATTGCCCTCCCGTCCTGACCGAGACCGATGGACAAACAGAGAGGGGCGACTGCACAGCGACCGGCCCGGATTTCGGCTCCAACTTTATAAGTGAGCGCAACGCGGGCCGGAGAAAGGGCTTGAGCGAGCCGGGAAAACGGTCGCCTGGCAACAGGGGCGGCCGACCGACGTCAGGCGAGCGGGCACCGCCCTTGTCTCTGGACCGTCGGCGGGTGAAACTGGGTTACCAGCTCGGCTGGAGTGCAGTCCGGCGGCGGGGGGGGTGGGGGGGTTAGTTGAAATTTTTCCAGGGCCTCGGTCAAACCCCTCGCCGGGGCCTTGAGACAAATGGTCGCTGTTGACCTGTTGAGTTCGAAGGTCGAAGGACGCCGTCTTCTTCTTTCCTCTGTGCGCGTGTGTGTGTGTGTGTGCATCTCCTGTCGGGGTGGGAGGGTGGAGGGGCCGGAGGAGGAGGAGGAGGAGGAGGAGGCGGGGGGCTCTGTCAACACCGGCGGAGATGGAATCGGCCGTCGAGCCCCCTTTGCTCCTCGCCCAGTTGGAATCGGCGCAAAGAGACGGCCCTCGAATCTCGAAACCGAACCCAGGAGGATCGAAAGCACGAGCTGGCGTTCCCACAGCGCCTCGTCCCGCCTCAGGACGCCCCAAAGCGCCTCACAGCCACTGAAGTGTGGCCACGGTTGCAATGTAGGGGAACAGAGCGACCGATTTGCGCACAGCAAGATCCCACAAACAGCACTGAGATAAATGACCCTTGGTCGTGTTGGTTGAGGGATGAAAATTTCGCCACAGGACGCCAAGGGAGAAATCGCTTGCTCTTCATCCAATAGTGGCCGTGGATCTTTTAGATCCACCTGAGAGGGCAGATGGGCCCCCGGTTTAACAGGGCAGGTACAACGTGGGTTAGATACAGAGTAAAGCTCCCTCTACACTGTCCCATCAAACACTCCCAGGGCAGGTACAGGGTGAGATACAGAGTAAAGCTCCCTCTACACTGTCCCATCAAACACTCCCAGGGCAGGTACAGGGTTAGATACAGAGTAAAGCTCCCTCTACACTGTCCCATCAAACACTCCCAGGGCAGGTACAGGGTTAGATACAGAGTAAAGCTCCCTCTACACTGTCCCATCAAACACTCCCAGGGCAGGTACAGGGTTAGATACAGAGTAAAGCTCCCTCTAAACTGTCCCGTCAAACACTCCCAGGGCAGGTACAGGGTTAGATACAGAGTAAAGCTCCCTCTACACTGTCCCGTCAAACACTCCCAGGGCAGGTACAGGGTTAGATACAGAGTAAAGCTCCCTCTACACTGTCCCGTCAAACACTCCCAGGGCAGGTACAGGGTTAGATACAGAGTAAAGCTCCCTCTACACTGTCCCATCAAACACTCCCAGGGCAGGTACAGGGTTAGATACAGAGTAAAGCTCCCTCTACACTGTCCCATCAAACACTCCCAGGGCAGGTACAACGTGGGTTAGATACAGAGTAAAGCTCCCTCTACACTGTCCCATCAAACACTCCCAGGGCAGGTACAGGGTTAGATACAGAGTAAAGCTCCCTCTACACTGTCCCATCAAACACTCCCAGGGCAGGTACAGGGTTAGATACAGAGTAAAGCTCCCTCTACACTGTCCCATCAAACACTCCCAGGGCAGGTACAGGGTTAGATACAGAGTAAAGCTCCCTCTACACTGTCCCATCAAACACTCCCAGGGCAGGTACAGGGTTAGATACAGAGTAAAGCTCCCTCTACACTGTCCCATCAAACACTCCCAGGGCAGGTACAGGGTTAGATACAGAGTAAAGCTCCCTCTACACTGTCCCATCAAACACTCCCAGGGCAGGTACAGGGTGAGATACAGAGTAAAGCTCCCTCTACACTGTCCCATCAAACACTCCCAGGGCAGGTACAGGGTTAGATACAGAGTAAAGCTCCCTCGACACTGTCCCATCAAACACTCCCAGGGCAGGTACAGGGTTAGATACAGAGTAAAGCTCCCTCGACACTGTCCCATCAAACACTCCCAGGGCAGGTACAGGGTTAGATACAGAGTAAAGCTCCCTCTACACTGTCCCATCAAACACTCCCAGGACAGGTACAGGGTTAGATGCAGAGTAAAGCTCCCTCTACACTGTCCCATCAAACACTCCCAGGGCAGGTACAGGGTTAGATACAGAGTAAAGCTCCCTCGACACTGTCCCATCAAACACTCCCAGGGCAGGTACAGGGTTAGATACAGAGTAAAGCTCCCTCTACACTGTCCCATCAAACACTCCCAGGACAGGTACAGGGTTAGATACAGAGTAAAGCTCCCTCTACACTGTCCCATCAAACACTCCCAGGACAGGTACAGGGTTAGATACAGAGTAAAGCTCCCTCTACACTGTCCCATCAAACACTCCCAGGGCAGGTACAGGGTTAGATACAGAGTAAAGCTCCCTCGACACTGTCCCATCAAACACTCCCAGGGCAGGTACAGGGTTAGATACAGAGTAAAGCTCCCTCTACACTGTCCCATCAAACACTCCCAGGACAGGTACAGGGTTAGATACAGAGTAAAGCTCCCTCTACACTGTCCCATCAAACACTCCCAGGGCAGGTACAGGGTTAGATACAGAGTAAAGCTCCCTCTACACTGTCCCATCAAACACTCCCAGGACAGGTACAGGGTTAGATACAGAGTAAAGCTCCCTCTACACTGTCCCATCAAACACTCCCAGGGCAGGTACAGGGTTAGATACAGAGTAAAGCTCCCTCGACACTGTCCCATCAAACACTCCCAGGACAGGTACAGGGTTAGATACAGAGTAAAGCTCCCTCTACACTGTCCCATCAAACACTCCCAGGACAGGTACAGGGTTAGATACAGAGTAAAGCTCCCTCTACACTGTCCCATCAAACACTCCCAGGGCAGGTACAGGGTTAGATACAGAGTAAAGCTCCCTCTACACTGTCCCATCAAACACTCCCAGGGAAGGTACAGGGTTAGATACAGAGTAAAGCTCCCTCTACACTGTCCCATCAAACACTCCCAGGGCAGGTACAGGGTTAGATACAGAGTAAAGCTCCCTCTACACTGTCCCATCAAACACTCCCAGGGCAGGTACAGGGTTAGATACAGAGTAAAGCTCCCTCTACACTGTCCCATCAAACACTCCCAGGGCAGGTACAGGGTTAGATACAGAGTAAAGCTCCCTCCACACTGTCCCATCAAACACTCCCAGGGCAGGTACAGGGTTAGATACAGAGTAAAGCTCCCTCCACACTGTCCCATCAAACACTCCCAGGGCAGGTACAGGGTTAGATACAGAGTAAAGCTCCCTCTACACTGTCCCGTCAAACACTCCCGGGGCAGGTACAGCACGGGTTAGATACAGAGTGAAGCTCCCTCGACACTGCCCCATCAAACACTCCCAGGGCAGGTACAAGGTTAGATACAGAGTAAAGCTCCCTCTACACTGTCCCGTCAAACACTCCCAGGGCAGGTACAGCACGGGTTAGATACAGAGTAAAGCTCCCTCTACACTGTCCCATCAAACACTCCCAGGGCAGGTACAGGGTTAGATACAGAGTAAAGCTCCCTCTGCACTGTCCCATCAAACACTCCCAGGGCAGGTACAGGGTTAGATACAGAGGAAAGCTCCCTCTACACTGTCCCGTCAAACACTCCCAGGGCAGGTACAGGGTTCGATACAGAGTAAAGCTCCCTCCACACTGTCCCATCAAACACTCCCAGGGGCAGGTACAGGGTTAGATACAGAGTAAAGCTCCCTCTACACTGTCTCATCAAACACTCCCAGGGCAGGTACAGGGTTAGATACAGAGTAAAGCTCCCTCTACACCGTCCCGTCAAACACTCCCAGGGCAGGTACAGGGTTAGATACAGAGTAAAGCTCCCTCTACACTGTCCCGTCAAACACTCCCAGGGCAGGTACAGGGTTAGATACAGAGTAAAGCTCCCTCTGCACTGTCCCATCAAACACTCCCAGGGCAGGTACAGGGTTAGATACAGAGTAAAGCTCCCTCTGCACCGTCCCATCAAACACTCCCAGGGCAGGTACAGGGTTAGATACAGAGTAAAGCTCCCTCTACACTGTCCCGTCAAACACTCCCAGGGCAGGTACAGGGTTAGATACAGAGTAAAGCTCCCTCTGCACCGTCCCATCAAACACTCCCAGGGCAGGTACAGGGTTAGATACAGAGTAAAGCTCCCTCTACACTGTCCCATCAAACACTCCCAGGGCAGGTACAGGGTTAGATACAGAGTAAAGCTCCCTCTACACTGTCCCATCAAACACTCCCAGGGCAGGTACAGGGTTAGATACAGAGTAAAGCTCCCTCTACACTGTCCCATCAAACACTCCCAGGGCAGGTACAGGGTTAGATACAGAGTAAAGCTCCCTCTACACTGTCCCATCAAACACTCCCAGGACAGGTACAGGGTTAGATACAGAGTAAAGCTCCCTCTGCACCGTCCCATCAAACACTCCCAGGGCAGGTACAGGGTTAGATACAGAGTAAAGCTCCCTCTACACTGTCCCATCAAACACTCCCAGGGCAGGTACAGGGTTAGATACAGAGTAAAGCTCCCTCTACACTGTCCCATCAAACACTCCCAGGGCAGGTACAGGGTTAGATACAGAGTAAAGCTCCCTCCACACTGTCCCATCAAACACTCCTGGGTCCCAACGGAGAGACTCCCTGTCCACCATTTTTTAAAAAGCCCCACAAAATCTCGGCTCGAAGACCAGTTTGTTTGGATGTGAGAGTGCTGCGGTGAGCCAGTTGGTGGCAGCACCGTATTGTGAACGGGAATGGGCAGAGACCGAGTCGTTTGGTGGGCGAGGGGAGTGGAGACATGAGATTGCAATGATCCCAGGAGAATCCAGCCTGCTGAACCAGGAGCCGAGCTCAAGGAGCTCAACACCCAGCACGAGACAGAAAGAGACGGGCGGCAGCAGCAGGACGGAGGTGAGCGTGGGATTGACCGCGGGCCCCGAGACTTTCCTCAGTCCTGCACAAGTTCCAGTGTGCAGGGCAGAGCGGGAGGCTGCAACTTGGAAATCTCAGTGTCTCTCTGGGCGACAGCAACCTGCGGACAGGCGGAATACCTCGCAGTGTTGGTCAGTGACTGTCCCAGGGTCGGTGTTGGTCAGTGACTGTCCCAGGGTCGGTGTTGGTCAGTTACTGTCTGAGGGTCGGTGTTGGTCAGTTACTGTCTGAGGATCGGTATTGGTCAGTTACTGTCTGAGGGTCGGTGTTGGTCAGTGACTGTCTGAGGGTCGGTGTTGGTCAGTTACTGTCCCAGGGTCGGTGTTGGTCAGTTACTGTCCCAGGGTCGGTGTTGGTCAGTTACTGTCTGAGGATCGGTGTTGGTCAGTTACTGTCCGAGGGTCGGTGTTGGTCAGTTACTGTCCCAGGGTCGGTGTTGGTCAGTTACTGTCTGAGGGTCGGTGTTGGTCAGTTACTGTCTGAGGATCGGTGTTGGTCAGTTACTGTCCCAGGGTCGGTGTTGGTCAGTTACTGTCTGAGGGTCGGTGTTGGTCAGTTACTGTCTGAGGGTCGGTGTTGGTCAGTTACTGTCTGAGGATCGGTGTTGGTCAGTTACTGTCTGAGGGTCGGTGTTGGTCAGTTACTGTCTGAGGGTCGGTGTTGGTCAGTTACTGTCTGAGGGTCGGTGTTGGTCAGTTACTGTCTGAGGGTCGGTGTTGGTCAGTTACTGTCTGAGGGTCGATGTTGGTCAGTTACTGTCTGAGGATCGGTGTTGGTCAGTTACTGTCCGAGTGTCGGTGTTGGTCAGTTACTGTCCCAGGGTCGGTGTTGGTCAGTTACTGTCCGAGTGTCGGTGTTGGTCAGTTACTGTCCCAGGGTCGGTGTTGGTCAGTTACTGTCTGAGGGTCGGTGTTGGTCAGTTACTGTCCGAGTGTCGGTGTTGGTCAGTTACTGTCCCAGGGTCGGTGTTGGTCAGTTACTGTCTGAGGGTCGGTGTTGGTCAGTTACTGTCTGAGGGTCGGTGTTGGACAGTTACTGTCTGAGGGTCGGTGTTGGTCAGTTACTGTCTGAGGGTCGGTGTAGGTCAGTTAGTGTCTGAGGATCGGTGTCGGTCAGTTACTGTCTGAGGGTCGGTGTTGGTCAGTTACTGTCTGAGGGTCGGTGTTGGTCAGTTACTGTCTGAGGGTCGGTGTTGGTCAGTTACTGTCTGAGGATCGGTGTCGGTCAGTTACTGTCTGAGGGTCGGTGTTGGTCAGTTACTGTCTGAGGATCGGTGTCGGTCAGTTACTGTCTGATGGTCGGTGTTGGTCAGTTACTGTCCCGGGATTGGTGTTGGTCAGTTACTGTCTGAGGGTCGGTGTTGGTCAGTTACTGTCCCGGGATTGGTGTCGGTCAGTTACTGTCTGAGGATCGGTGTTGGTCAGTTACTGTCTGAGGATCGGTGTTGGTCAGTTACTGTCTGAGGATCGGTGTTGGTCAGTTACTGTCTGAGGATCGGTGTTGGTCAGTTACTGTCTGAGGGTCGGTGTTGGTCAGTTACTGTCCCGGGATTGGTGTTGGTCAGTTACTGTCTGAGGGTCGGTGTTGGTCAGTTACTGTCTGAGGGTCGGTGTTGGTCAGTTACTGTCTGAGGGTCGGTGTTGGTCAGTTACTGTCCCAGGGTCGGTGATGGTCAGTTACTGTCTGAGAGTCGGTGTTGGTCAGTTACTGTCTGAGGGTCGGTGTTGATCAGTTACTGTCCCGGGATTGGTGTTGGTCAGTTACTGTCTGAGGGTCGGTTTTGGTCAGTTACTGTCTGAGGATTGGTGTTGGTCAGTTACTGTCTGAGGGTCGGTGTTGGTCAGTTACTGTCTGAGGGTCGGTGATGGTCAGTTACTGTCTGAGGGTCGGTGTTGGTCAGTTACTGTCGGAGGGTCGGTGTTGGTCAGTTACTGTCTGAGGGTCGGTGTTGGTCAGTTACTGTCTGAGGGTCGGTGTTGGTCAGTTACTGTCTGAGGATCGGTGTTGGTCAGTTACTGTCTGAGGTTCGGTGTTGGTCACTTACTGTCTGAGGATCGGTGTTGGTCAGTTAATGTCTGAGGATTGGTGTTGGTCAGTTGCTGTCTGAGGGTCGGTGTTGGTCAGTTACTGTCTGAGGGTCGGTGTTGGTCAGTTACTGTCCGAGGGTTGGTGTTGGTCAGTTACTGTCTGAGGGTCGGTGTTGGTCAGTTACTGTCTGAGGGTCGGTGTTGGTCAGTTACTGTCTGAGGGTCGGTGTTGGTCAGTTACTGTCTGAGGGTCGGTGTTGGTCAGTTACTGTCTGAGGGTCGGTGTTGGTCAGTTACTGTCTGAGGGTCGGTGTTGGTCAGTTACTGTCTGAGGGTCGCTGTTGGTCAGTTACTGTCTGAGGATTGGTGTCGGTCAGTTACTGTCTGAGGGTCGGTGTTGGTCAGTTACTGTCTGAGGGTCGGTGTTGGTCAGTTACTGTCCCGGGATTGGTGTTGGTCAGTTACTGTCTGAGGGTCAGTGTTGGTCAGTTACTGTCCCAGGGTCGGTGTTGGTCAGTTACTGTCTGAGGATCGGTGTTGGTCAGTTACTGTCTGAGGATCGGTGTTGGTCAGTTACTGTCTGAGGATCGGTGTTGGTCAGTTGCTGTGCTGGGATTGGTGTTGGTCAGTTACTGTGCTGGGATTGGTGTTGGTCAGTTACTGTCTGAGGATCGGTGTTGGTCAGTTACTGTCTGAGGATCGGTGTTGGTCAGTTACTGTCCCTGGATTGGTGTTGGTCAGTTACTGTCTGAGGGTCGGTGTTGGTCAGTTACTGTCTGAGGATCGGTGTTGGTCAGTTACTGTCTGAGGGTCGGTGTTGGTCAGTTACTGTCCCGGGATTGGTGTTGGTCAGTTACTGTCTGAGGGTCGGTGTTGGTCAGTTACTGTCTGAGGTTCGGTCTTGGTCAGTTACTGTCTGAGGGTCAGTGTTGGTCAGTTACTGTCTGAGGATCGGTGTTGGTCAGTTACTGTCCCGGGATTGGTGTTGATCAGTTACTGTCTGAGGGTCGGTGTTGGTCAGTTACTGTCTGAGGGTCGGTGTTGGTCAGTTAATGTCTGAGGATCGGTATTGGTCAGTTACTGTCTGAGGATCGGTGTTGGTCAGTTACTGTCTGAGGGTCAGTGTTGGTCAGTTAATGTCTGAGGATCGGTGTTGATCAGTTACTGTCTGAGGGTCGGTGTTGGTCAGTTACTGTCTGAGGATCGGTGTTGGTCAGTTACTGTCTGAGGTTCGGTGTTGGTCACTTACTGTCTGAGGATCAGTGTTGGTCAGTTACTGTCTGAGGATCGGTGTTGGTCAGTTACTGTCTGAGGGTCGATGTTGATCAGTTACTGTCTGAGGATTGGTGTTGGTCAGTTACTGTCTGAGGATCGGTGTTGGTCAGTTACTGTCCCAGGGTCGGTGATGGTCAGTTACTGTCTGAGGGTCGGTGTTGGTCAGTTACTGTCTGAGGGTCGGTGTTGGTCAGTTACTGTCTGAGGGTCACTGTTGGTCAGTTACTGTCTGAGGATTGGTGTTGGTCAGTTACTGTCTGAGGGTCGGTGTTGGTCAGTTACTGTCCCAGGGTCGGTGATGGTCAGTTACTGTCTGAGGATCGGTGTTGGTCAGTTACTGTCCCTGGATTGGTGTTGGTCAGTTACTGTCTGAGGGTCGGTGTTGGTCAGTTACTGTCTGAGGATTGGTGTTGTTCAGTTACTGTCTGAGGGTCGGTGTTGGTCAGTTACTGTCTGAGGGTCGGTGTTGATCAGTTACTTTCCCGGGATTGGTGTCGGTCAGTTACTGTCTGAAGATTGGTGTTGGTCAGTTACTGTCTGAGGGTCGGTGTTGATCAGTTACTTTCCCGGGATTGGTGTCGGTCAGTTACTGTCCCGGGATTGGTGTTGGTCAGTTACTGTCCCGGGATTGGTGTTGGTCAGTTACTGTCCCGGGATTGGTGTTGGTCAGTTACTGTCCCGGGATTGGTGTTGGTCAGTTACTGTCCCGGGATAGGTGTTGGTCAGTTTCTGTGCTGGGATTGGTGTTGATCAGTTACTGTCCCGGGATTGGTGTTGGTCAGTTACTGTCCCGGGATTGGTGTTGGTCAGTTGCTGTGCTGGGATTGGTGTTGGTCAGTTACTGTCCCGGGATTGGTGTTGGTCAGTTACTGTGCTGGGATTGGTGTTGGTCAGTTACTGTGCTGGGATTGGTGTTGGTCAGTTGCTGTGCTGGGATTGGTGTTGGTCAGTTACTGTCTGAGGATCGGTGTTGGTCAGTTACTGTCTGAGGATCGGTGTTGGTCAGTTACTGTCCCTGGATTGGTGTTGGTCAGTTACTGTCTGAGGATCGGTGTTGGTCAGTTACTGTCTGAGGATCGGTGTTGGTCAGTTGCTGTGCTGGGATTGGTGTTGGTCAGTTACTGTGCTGGGATTGCTGTTGGTCAGTTACTGTCTGAGGATCGGTGTTGGTCAGTTACTGTCTGAGGATCGGTGTTGGTCAGTTACTGTCCCTGGATTGGTGTTGGTCAGTTACTGTCTGAGGATCGGTGTTGGTCAGTTACTGTCCCTGGATTGGTGTTGGTCAGTTACTGTCTGAGGGTCGGTGTTGGTCAGTTACTGTCTGAGGTTCAGTGTTGGTCAGTTACTGTCTGAGGGTCAGTGTTGGTCAGTTACTGTCTGAGGATCGGTGTTGGTCAGTTACTGTCCCGGGATTGGTGTTGATCAGTTACTGTCTGAGGGTCGGTGTTGGTCAGTTACTGTCTGAGGGTCGGTGTTGGTCAGTTAATGTCTGAGGATCGGTATTGGTCAGTTACTGTCTGAGGATCGGTGTTGGTCAGTTACTGTCTGAGGGTCAGTGTTGGTCAGTTACTGTCTGAGGATCGGTGTTGGTCAGTTACTGTCTGAGGGTCGGTGTTGGTCAGTTACTGTCTGAGGATCGGTGTTGGTCAGTTACTGTCTGAGGTTCGGTTTTGGTCACTTACTGTCTGAGGATCGGTGTTGGTCAGTTACTGTCTGAGGGTCGGTGTTGGTCAGTTACTGTCTGAGGATCGGTGTTGGTCAGTTACTGTCTGAGGATCGGTGTTGGTCAGTTACTGTCTGAGGGTCGGTGTTGGTCAGTTACTGTCTGAGGATCGGTGTTGGTCAGTTACTGTCTGAGGGTCGGTGTTGGTCAGTTCCTCTCTGAGGGTCGGTGTTGGTCTGTTACTGTCTGAGGGTCGGTGTTGGTCAGTTACTGTCTGAGGGTCGGTGTTGGTCAGTTACTGTCTGAGGGTCGGTGTTGGTCAGTTACTGTCTGAGGGTCGGTGTTGGTCAGTTACTGTCTGAGGATTGGTGTTGGTCAGTTACTGTCTGAGGGTCGGTGTTGGTCAGTTACTGTCCCAGGGTCGGTGATGGTCAGTTACTGTCTGAGGGTCGGTGTTGGTCAGTTACTGTCTGAGGGTCGGTGTTGGTCAGTTACTGTCCCGGGATTGGTGTTGGTCAGTTACTGTCTGAGGGTCGGTGTTGGTCAGTTACTGTCTGAGGGTCGGTGTTGGTCAGTTACTGTCTGAGGGTCGGTGTTGGTCAGTTACTGTCTGAGGGTCGGTGTTGGTCAGCTACTGTCCTGGGAGTGGTGTTGGTCAGTTACTGTCTGAGGATTGGTGTTGGTCAGTTACTGTCTGAGGGTCGGTGTTGGTCAGTTACTGTCTGAGGGTCGGTGTTGGTCAGTTACTGTCTGAGGGTCAGTGTTGGTCAGTTACTGTCTGAGGATCGGTGTTGGTCAGTTACTGTCTGAGTGTCGGTGTTGGTCAGTTACTTTCCCGGGATTGGTGTTGGTCAGCTACTGTCCCAGGATTCGTGTTGGTCAGTTACTGTCCCGGGATTGGTGTTGGTCAGTTACTGTCCCGGGATTGGTGTTGGTCAGTTACTGTCCTGGGATTAGTGTTGGTCAGTTACTGTCTGAGGATCGGTGTTGGTCAGTTACTGTCCCGGGATTGGTGTTGGTCAGTTACTGTCCCTGGTTTGGTGTTGGTCAGTTACTTTCCCGGGATTGGTGTTGGTCAGTTACTGTCTGAGGATCGGTGTTGGTCAGTTACTTTCCCGGGATTAGTGTTGGTCAGTTACTGTCTGAGGATCGGTGTTGGTCAGTTACTTTCCCGGGATTGGTGTTGGTCAGCTACTGTCCCAGGATTCGTGTTGGTCAGTTACTGTCCCGGGATTGGTGTTGGTCAGTTACTGTCCCGGGATTGGTGTTGGTCAGTTACTGTCCTGGGATTAGTGTTGGTCAGTTACTGTCTGAGGATCGGTGTTGGTCAGTTACTGTCCCGGGATTGGTGTTGGTCAGTTACTGTCCCTGGTTTGGTGTTGGTCAGTTACTTTCCCGGGATTGGTGTTGGTCAGTTACTGTCTGAGGATCGGTGTTGGTCAGTTACTTTCCCGGGATTAGTGTTGGTCAGTTACTGTCTGAGGATCGGTGTTGGTCAGTTACTGTCCCGGGATTGGTGTTGGTCAGTTACTGTCTGAGGGTCGGTGTTGGTCAGTTACTGTCCCGGGATTGGTGTTGGTCAGTTCCTGTCCCGGGATTGGTATCGGTCAGTTACTGTCTGAGGGTCGGTGTTGGTCAGTTACTGTCTGAGGATTGGTGTAGATCAGTTACTGTCTGAGGGTTGGTGTTGGTCAGTTACTGTCCCAGGATCGGTGTTGGTCAGTTACTGTCCCAGGATCGGTGTTGGTCAGTTACTGGCCCGGGATTGGTGTTGGTCAGTTACTGTCCCGGGATTGGTGTTGGTCAGTTACTGTCTGAGGATCGGTGTTGGTCAGTTACTGTCCCGGGATTGGTGTTGGTCAGTTACTGTCTGAGGATTGGTGTTGGTCAGTTACTGTCTGAGGGTCGGTGTTGGTCAGTTACTGTCTGAGGATTGGTGTTGGTCAGTTACTGTCCCGGGATTGGTGTTGGTCAGTTACTGTCCCGGGATTAGTGTTGGTCAGTTTCTGTCCCGGGATTGGTGTTGGTCAGTTACTGTCCCGGGATTGGTGTTGGTCAGTTACTGTCTGAGGATCGGTGTTGGTCAGTTACTGTCCCGGGATTGGTGTTGGTCAGTTACTGTCTGAGGATTGGTGTTGGTCAGTTACTGTCTGAGGGTCGGTGTTGGTCAGTTACTGTCTGAGGGTTGGTGTTGGTCAGTTACTGTCTGAGGATTGGTGTTGGTCAGTTACTGTCTGAGGGTCGGTGTTGGTCAGTTACTGTCTGAGGGTCGGTGTTGGTCAGTTCCTGTCCCGGAATTGGTGTTGGTCAGTTACTCTCTGAGGATCGGTGTTGGTCAGTTACTGTCTGAGGGTTGGTGTTTGTCAGTTACTGTCTGAGGGTCGGTGTTGGTCAGTTACTGTCTGAGGATTGGTGTTGGTCAGTTACTGTCCCTGGATTAGTGTTGTTCAGTTTCTGTCCCGGGATTGGTGTTGGTCAGTTACTGTCCCGGGATTGGTGTTGGTCAGTTACTGTCCTGGGGTCGGTGTTGGTCAGTTACTGTCCCGGGATCGGTGTTGGTCAGTTACTGTCCCGGGATTGGTGTTGGTCAGTTACTGTCTGAGGATTGGTGTTGGTCAGTTACTGTCCCGGGATTGGTGTTGGTCAGTTACTGTCTGAGGATTGGTGTTGGTCAGTTACTGTCCCGGGATTGGTGTTGGTCAGTTACTGTCTGAGGATCGGTGTTGGTCAGTTACTGTCCTGGGATTGGTGTTGGTCAGTTACTGTGTGAGGATTGGTGTTGGTCAGTTACTGTCCCAGGATTGGTGTTGGTCAGTTACTGTCTGAGGATCGGTGTTGGTCAGTTACTGTCCCGGGATTGGTGTTGGTCAGTTACTGTGTGAGGATCGGTGTTGGTCAGTTACTGTCCCGGGATTGGTGTTGGTCAGTTACTGTGTGAGGATTGGTGTTGGTCAGTTACTGTCTGAGGATTGGTGTTGGTCAGTTACTGTCCCGGGATTGGTGTTGGTCAGTTACTGTCTGAGGATTGGTGTTGGTAAGTTACTGTCCCGGGATTGGTTTTGGTCAGTTACTGTCTGAGGATTGGTGTTGGTCAGTTACTGTCCCGGGATTGGTGTTGGTCAGTTACTGTCTGAGGATTGGTGTTGGTCAGTTACTGTCTGATGATTGGTGTTGGTCAGTTACTGTCCCGGGATTGGTTTTGGTCAGTTACTGTCTGATGATTGGTGTTGGTCAGTTACTGTCTGATGATTGGTGTTGGTCAGTTACTGTCTGATGATTGGTGTTGGTCAGTTACTGTCCCGGGATTGGTTTTGGTCAGTTACTGTCTGAGGATCGGTGTTGGTCAGTTACTGTCCCGGGATTGGTTTTGGTCAGTTACTGTCTGAGGATTGGTGTTGGTCAGTTACTGTCCCGGGATTGGTGTTGGTCAGTTACTGTCTGATGATTGGTGTTGGTCAGTTACTGTCCCGGGATTGGTTTTGGTCAGTTACTGTCTGAGGATCGGTGTTGGTCAGTTACTGTCCCGGGATTGGTTTTGGTCAGTTACTGTCTGAGGATCGGTGTTGGTCACTTACTGCCTGAGGGTCGGTGTTGGTCAGTTACTGTCTGAGGGTCGGTGTTGGTCAGTTACTGT
The DNA here is from genome assembly GCF_035084215.1 of Heptranchias perlo. Taxonomy (NCBI): domain Eukaryota; kingdom Metazoa; phylum Chordata; class Chondrichthyes; order Hexanchiformes; family Hexanchidae; genus Heptranchias; species Heptranchias perlo. The sequence goes on along the minus strand of NW_027139999.1, from coordinate 55,226 downwards.
CTGAGGGTCGGTGTTGGTCAGTTACTGTCTGAGGATCGGTGTTGGTCAGTTACTGTCTGAGGGTCGGTGTTGGTCACTTACTGTCTGAGGGTCGGTGTTGGTCAGTTACTGTCTGAGGATCGGTGTTGGTCAGTTACTGCCTGAGGGTCGGTGTTGGTCAGTTACTGCCTGAGGGTCGGTGTTGGTCAGTTACTGTCTGAGGGTCGGTGTTGGTCAGTTGCTGTCTGAGAATCGGTGTTGGTCAGTTACTGTCTGAGGATTGGTGTTGGTCAGTTACTGTCCTGGGATTGGTGTTGGTCAGTTACTGTCTGAGGATTGGTGTTGGTCAGTTACTGTCCCGGGATTGGTTTTGGTCAGTTACTGTCTGAGGATCGGTGTTGGTCAGTTACTGTCCCGGGATTGGTTTTGGTCAGTTACTGTCTGAGGATCGGTGTTGGTCACTTACTGCCTGAGGGTCGGTGTTGGTCAGTTGCTGTCTGAGGATCGGTGTTGGTCAGTTACTGTCTGAGGGTCGGTGTTGGTCAGTTCCTGTCTGAGGGTCGGTGTTGGTCAGTTACTGTCTGAGGATTGGTGTTGGTCAGTTACTGTCTGAGGGTCGTTGTTGGTCAGTTACTGTCTGAGGATCGGTGTTGGTCAGTTACTGTCTGAGGGTCGGTGTTGGTCAGTTGCTGTCTGAGGATCAGTGTTGGTCAGTTACTGTCCTGGGATTGGTGTTGGTCAGTTACTGTCTGAGGATCGGTGTTGGTCAGTTACTGTCCCGGGATTGGTGTTGGTCAGTTACTGTCCCGGGATTGGTGTTGGTCAGTTACTGTCTGAGGATCGGTGTTGGTCAGTTACTGTCCCGGGATTGGTGTTGGTCAGTTCCTGTCTGAGGATCGGTGTTGGTCAGTTACTGTCTGAGGGTCGGTGTTGGTCAGTTACTGTCTGAGGGTCGGTGTTGGTCAGTTACTGTCCTGGTGTCGGTGTTGGTCACTTACTGTCTGAGGGTCGGTGTTGGTCAGTTACTGTCCTGGTGTCGGTGTTGGTCAGTTACTGTCCCGGGATTGGTGTTGGTCAGTTCCTGTCCCAGGATTGGTGTTGGTCAGTTACTGTCCCGGGATTGGTGTTGGTCAGTTACTGTCCCGGATTGGTGTTGGTCAGTTACTGTCCCAGGATTGGTGTTGGTCAGTTACTGTCCCGGGATTGGTGTTGGTCAGTTACTGTCCCAGGATTGGTGTTGGTCAGTTACTGTCCCGGGATCGGTGTTGGTCAGTTACTGTCCCGGATTGGTGTTGGTCAGTTACTGTCCCAGGATTGGTGTTGGTCAGTTACTGTCCCGGGATTGGTGTTGGTCAGTTACTGTCCCGGATTGGTGTTGGTCTGTTCCCGCCTGGTATGGAGTTGGGTTCCCTTGTAACCTCTTTCTTTTCCACTCTGTGCTTCGGGGACCGCTGAGTGTGACCGACCGCTGCCTGTGCGGTCTGGAGAGTTGGCTCGGGTGCTGACCAGGGACCAGGTCTGGCTGGCCTCTCAACTCCTCGTCCTTTTCCTTTCTGAATCATCTGCAGTGTGTGGTTGCTCCACGTTTAATGTAAAACTGCTCAATTATTTATGAGTCGTCCTTGTTTTCGCCCTGCCTGCTCGCTCTCGTTAATGGCTTGTTATCTCTGCGTTCCTTCCCTCCCAAAGGACTGAATCGTTCCATTCACTGACCGCAGGGGGGCCGTCAGCTCCCTCGTCTCCCTGCGTCTCTCTGTCTTTGGTTAATTGTAAGCCGAGCTCTCCCACTCACTGCCCTGGTCAAGATGTGTTCACCCATCCTCCATCTCCGTCAGAACATAAGAAATAGGAGCAGGAGTCGGCCGTTCGGCCCCTCGAGCCTGCTCCCCCATTCAATACGACCATGGCTGATCTTCTCCCTCCACTCCACTTTCCCGCCCGATCCCCATCGCCCTCGATGCCTTTAATATCTAGAAATCTGTCGATCTCTGTTCTGAATGTGAATCTGGATTAGAGAATTCCACAGGTTCACCACCCTCTGAGTGAAGAAATTCCTCCTCATCTCAGTCCTGAATGGCCGACCCCTTATCCTGAGACTGTGACCCCTGGTTCTAGACTCTCCAGCCAGGGGAAACATCCTCTCAGCATCTACCCTGTCGAGCCCTGTAAGAATATAGTATGTTTCAATGAGATCACCTCTCATTCTTCCAAACTCTAGAGAATACAGGCCGAGTCTACCCAATGTCTCCTCATACGACAATCCCGCCATCCCAGGAATCAGTCTGGTGAACCTTCGCTGCACTCCCTCTATGGCGAGTATATCCTTTCTTAGGTAAGGAGACCAAAACTGCACACAATGCCCCAGGTGTGGTCTCACCAAGGCCCTATATAATTGCAGTGAGACATCTTTACTCCTGTACTCAAATCCTCTTGTAATAAAGGCCAACATACCATTTGCCTTCCTAATTGCTTGCTGCCCCTGAATGTTTGCTTTCAGTGACTCATGTACAAGGACACCCAGGTCTCTTTGTACATCAAAATTTCCCAATCTCTCACCGTTTAAATAAAACTCTGCGTTTCTGGTTTTCCTTCCAAAGTGGATAACTTCACATTATTCCACATTATATTCCATCTGCCATGTTCTTGCCCTCTCACCCAACTTGTCTAAATCCCCTTGAAGCCCCTTTGCATCCTCCTCACAGCTCACGATCCCACCTAGTTTTGTGTCGTCAGCAAACTTGGAAATATTACATTTGGTTCCCTCATCCAAATCGTTGATATAGATTGTGAATAGCTGGGGCCCAAGCACTGATCCCTGCGGTACCCCACTAGTCACTGCCTGTCACCCCGAAAAAGACCCGTTTATTCCTACTCTCTGTTTCCTGTCTGTCGACCAATTCTCAATCCCTGCCAGTATATTCCCACCAATCTCATGTGCTTTAATTTTGCACACTAACCTCTTATGTGGGACCTTATCAAAAGCCTTCTGAAAATCCAAATACATCACATCCACTGGTTCTCCCTTATCTATTCTACCAGTTACATCCTCAAAGAACTCCAGTAGGTTTGTCAAACATGATTTCCCTTTCATAAATCTGTGTTGACTTTGTCTAATCCCGTTGATATTTTCGAAGTGTCCTGTAATCACATCCTTTATAATAGACTCTAGCATTTTCCCTACTACTGATGTCAGGCTGATTTCTAACCAGACTGATTCCTGGGATGGCAGGACTGTCGTATGAGGAGAGATTGGGTCGACTCGGCCTGTAGTCACTCGAGTTTAGGAGAATGAGGGGGGATCTCATTGAAACATATAAAATTCTGACCGGGCGAGACAGACTGGATTCAGGGAGGATGTTTCCCCTGGCTGGGAGGGGTCCAGAACGAGGGGTCACAGTCTCAGGATACGGGGTCGGACATTTCGGACTGAGATGAGGAGAAATTTCTTCACTCAGAGGGTGGTGAACCTGTGGAATTGTCTACCACAGAAGGCTGTGGAGGCCAAGTCACTGAATATATTTAAGAAGGAGCTGGATAGATTTCTAGACACAGAAGGCATCAAGGGGTATGGGGAGAGAGAGGGAATATGGTATTGAGATAGAGGATCGGCCATGACCGTATTGAATGGGGGAGCAGGCTCGAAGGGCCGAATGGCCTACTCCTGCTCCTATTTTCTATGTTTCCTCAGCTGCATTCCCTGTCTCTGTTGGAGCCCCCATGCATCTTTCTTTCTCAGTTAATACTGAGGAAAACTGCCTCAAAAATTCAGGAACACATTAATAAACTTGCAGAATGGGCGAGTGATTGGCAAATGAATTTCAATATAGATAAGCGTGTGGTGGTACATTTAGGTGGGACATAACAACATAAGAAATAGGAGCAGGAGTCGGCCACTCGGCCCCTCGACCCCTGCTCTGCCATTCAATCAGATCATGGCCGATCTTCCACCTCAACTCCACTTTCCCGCCCGATCCCCGTATCCTCGATTCCCCTCGAGTCCAGAAATCCATCGATCTCAGTCTTGAAGATACTCAATGACTGAGCATCCACAGCCCTCTGGGGTAGGGAATTCCAAAGATTCACAACCCTCTGAGTGAAGAAATTCCTCCTCATCTCAGTCCTAAATGGCCGACCCCTTATCCTGAGACTATGCCCCCTGGTTCTAGACTCTCCAGCCAGGGGAAACAACCTCTCAGCATCTACCCTGTCAAGCCCCCTCAGAATCTTATCTTTCAATGAGATCACCTCTCATTCTTCTGAACTCCAGAGAGTATCGGCCCATTCTACTCAATCTCTCCTCATAGGACAACCCTCTCATCCCAGGAATTAATCTAGTGTAAGCGGGAACGAGGAATAAGGAGGCCACATTTTGCTTGGATAATAAGAGTCTAAATGGGGGAGAGGAGCAGAGGGGTCTGGGGGTACAGATACACAAATCACTAAAAGTAGTGACGCAGGTTAATAAGGTCATAAAAAAGGCAAACCAAGCTCTGGGGTTCACTTCTGGAGGGATAGAATTGGAAAGCAGAGATGTTATGTTAAACTTGTATCGAACCTTGGTTAGACCACACTTGGAGCACTGTGTACAGTTCTGGTCTCCATTATTATAAAAAGGATATAGAGGCTCTGGAGAAGGTGCAAAAAAGACTCACAAGGATGATCCCAGAACTGAGAGGTGAGACCCTTATCAGGAAAGGCTGAACAGACTGGGGCTCTTTTCTCTAGAAAGGAGAAGACTGAGGGAGTGACCTGATCGAGGTCTTCAAGATAATGAAAGGGTTCGACAGGGTAGACGTAGAGAAGATGTTTCAACTTGTGGGGGGAGACCAGAACTAGAGGGACGTCAATATAAGATAGTCACTAATAAATCCAATCGGGAATTCGGGAGAAACTTCTTTCCCCAGAGAGCGGTGAGAATGTGGAACTCGCTCCCACAAGGAGTAGTCGAGGTGAATAGTGGAGATGGATTTAAGGGGAAGCTCGATAAACACATGAGGGAGAGAGGAATAGAAGGAGATGCTGATAGGGTGAGATGGAGTAGGGAGGGAGGAGGCTCGTGTGGAGCATAAACACCAGCACGGAGCAGTCGGGCCGAATGGCCTGTTTCTGTGCTGTACGTTCGATGTGATTCTCTCTCTCTCTCTCTCTCTGTGTCGCTCTCTGTCTGGGACTGCAGTTTGACCCCCAGGTCCCCCGGGAGGGGGTGAAAGGTCAGCGTCTGACCCCTGTAATTGTCTCTGCTCCTCTGTTCAGGCATCCACACCCTTTCCTAGAAAACAGCTTTTCTCACAAAGCCAGGAAGTGATTAAGGGGGAAACAGGCTGCAGCCTGCAGGGACGCTGACTGCTCAGGCACATGCCTGGGGGCCCGAGCCAAATTTCTCCTGATCTCTCGGGCTGATTGCCCTCCAATTCTTTTTTGGAAGCTTTGATTCGCAGCCATCCAGTAAACATATAAACTCCTTTTCGTCCTTTCGCCGTCTCTGCGTGTGTGTGTCTCTCGCTCGCTCTCATTTGGGGAGGGGCAAACAAGGCAAGGGAGTCCACAATAAATGGGAGGGTACTGAGAGGTGCAGAGGAAGTGAGGGACCTTGGAGAGCATGTCCACAGATCCCTGAAGGTAGCAGGACAGGGAGATAAGGTGGTTAAAAAGGCATACGGGATACTTTCCTTTATAAGCCGTGGCATCGAATATAAGAGCAGGGAGGTTATGCTGGAACTGTATAAAACACGAGTGAGGCCACAGCTTGAGTACTGGGTACAGTTCTGGTCACCACATTACAGGAAGGATGTGATCGCACTAGAGAGGGTGCAGAGGAGATTTACGAGGATGTTGCCAGGACTGGAGAATTTTAGCTATGAGGAAAGATTGGATAGGCTGGGGTTGTTCTCTTTGGAACAGAGGAGGCTGAGGGGAGATTTAATTCAGGTGTACAAAATTACGAGGGGCCTAGATAGAGTGGATAGGAAGGACCTATTTCCCTTAGCAGAGGGGTCAATAACCAGGGGGCATAGATTTAAAGTGATTGGTCGAAGAGGGGAGCTGAGGAGGAATTTTATCACCCAGAGGGTGGTGGGGGGTCTGGAACTCACTGCCTGAGAGGGTGGGAGAGGCAGAAACCCTCAACTCATTAAAAAAGTACCTGGATGTGCACCTGAAGTGCCCTGACCTGCAGGGATCAAGTGCGGGGAAAGTGGGATTAGGCTGGGTGGCTCATTTTCGGCCGGCACGGACACGATGGGCCGAACGGCCTCCTCCTGTGCCTTAACTTGCTATGATTCTATTCTGCTCTGAATTCCTTTCTCTTGTCGACAATTACTTGCATTTATATGGCGCCTTTAATGTAGTAAAACGTCCCAAGGCCCTTCACAGGAGCGATTATCAATCAAAATTTGACACCGAGCCACATCAGGAGATATTAGGACAGGTGACCAAAAGCTCGGTCAAAGAGGTAGGTTTTAAGGAGCGTCTTAAAAGGAGGAGAGAGAGAGAGGGGGAGAGGTTTAGGGAGGGAATTCCAGAGCTCGGGGCCCAGGCAGCTGAAGGCACGGCCGCCAATGGCGGAGCGATTAAAATCGGGGATGGGCAAGAGGCCAGAATTGGAGGAGCGCAGAGATCTGGGAGGGTCGGAGGAGGTTACAGAGATAGGGAGAGGGGGGCGAGGGCCACGGAGGGGGGTGATGGGTGAACGGGACTCGGCGCGAGTTGGGATACGAGGGGGGGGCAGCAGAGTTTTGGATGAGCCGGAGGGTGGGAGACGGGAGGCCGGCCAGGAGAGCGTTGGGATATTGGAGTCTGGAGGTGACAAAGGCACGGACGAGGGTTTCGGCAGCAGATGAGCAGAGACGGGGCGGAGACGGGCGATGTCACGGAGGTGGGAGTGGTCAAACACACCAAATCCCTCCGTCCCACTCTCCCTCCCTCCTCCCTGCCCCACTAGAGTTAGCCAAAGCTCCAGGTCTGGCCTGGGATCTCCGGAAATTGAAGATTAATCTCCAGGACAACCGTCGCGAGCAAAAATCATCGGGTCACGGAAATTAATCGCGCGATTGGCCGTGGGGAGGCGGGGCCCGGCGTGGTGGGCGACCAATGGCAGGGGGGCGTAGGGGCGGGGCAGTGGGAGACGGGAGGTCATGTGATGAAACCTCCAGGGATGCGTCCAACCAGGGTTGGCGACCCTTCGTCCTCTCGCACAGCTCCCATTTTTAGCGTTCCGCCATTGGGGGCCGTGCCTTCAGAGGCCGAGGATTGGAATCAAGACCCTCTCGCACCGCCTCCCGTTATAACTCACTCGGTCCCAGCACTGTGGGACTCCTCCCGTCCCTCAGTCTCCCGTCCCTCAGTCTCCCGTCCCTCACTCTCGCCTCCCTCTCTCTCGCCTCCCTCACTCTCGCCTCCCTCCCCCTCACCTCCCTCCCCCTCGCCTGCCTCCCTCCCCCTCGCCTGTCTCCCTCCCCCTCGCCTGCCTCCCCCTCGCCTCTCTCCCTCTCGCCCCCCTCCCTCTCGCCCCCCTCCCTCTTGCCCCCCTTCCTCACTCTCCCCTCCCTCACTCCCCCCTCCCTCACTCTCCCCCTCCCCTCTCTCTCCCCTCCCTCTCTCTCCCCCTCCCTCTCTCTCCCCTCCCTCTCGCCCCCCCTCCCTCACTCTCCCCTCCCTCTCTCTCCCCTCCCTCTCTCTCCCCTCCCTCACTCTCCCCTCCCTCACCTCTCCCCCTCCCTCACTCTCCCCTCCCTCACTCTCCCCTCCCTCTCTCTCCCCTCCCTCTCTCTCCCCTCCCTCACTCTCCCCCCCTCCCTCACTCTCCCCTCCCTCTCTCTCCCCTCCCTCTCTCTCCCCTCCCTCTCTCTCCCCTCCCCTCTCTCTCCCCTCCCCTCACTCTCCCCCCTCCCTCACTCTCCCCTCCCTCACTCTCCCCTCCCTCTCTCTCCCCTCCCTCTCTCTCCCCTCCCTCTCTCTCGCCTCCCTCTCTCTCCCCTCCCTCTCTCTCCCCTCCCTCACTCTCCCCCTCCCTCACTCTCCCCCTCCCTCACTCTCCCCCTCCCTCCCTCTCACCCTCGCCCCCCTCCCTCTCTCTCCCCCTCCCTCTCTCTCCCCTCCCTCTCGCCCCCCCTCCCTCACTCTCCCCTCCCTCACTCCCCCCTCCCTCACTCTCCCCTCCCTCTCTCTCCCCTCCCTCTCTCTCCCCTCCCTCACTCTCCCCTCCCTCACTCTCCCCCTCCCTCTCTCTCCCCTCCCTCTCTCTCCCCTCCCTCTCTCTCCCCTCCCTCACTCTCCCCTCCCTCTCTCTCCCCTCCCTCTCTCTCCCCTCCCTCTCTCTCCCCTCCCTCACTCTCCCCTCCCTCACTCTCTCCCCTCCCTCACTCTCCCCTCCCTCTCTCTCCCCTCCCTCACTCTCCCCCCTCCCTCACTCTCCCCTCCCTCTCTCCCCCCTCCCTCTCTCTCCCCTCCCTCACTCTCCCCTCCCTCTCTCTCCCCTCCCTCACTCTCCCCTATTCACCTTCCCTCCTATTCATTTCAATCTCGGGCAGGACCCCTGCACCCAGCTCCGTGCTGCGGGTCACACAATGACCTCTGCCCTCTGAACTTCCCTCTCTGGCCTGACTGCAATTGGGAGGAGGTGGGTGAGAGAGAGTTAATCCCCTCCGAGAGGAACAGGCAGCCCCGGAGTCTACGTCTCACCGAACTGCTGCCTCTCAGAGACATCATCTGAAAACACGATGTCAGGTCCCTCATGTCCCACTGACGACGCCCAGCTCTACCTCACCACCACCTCCCTCGACCCCTCCGCTCTCTCTGATTTCTCGCACTGCTTCTCTGACATCCGGTACTGGATGAATAGAAATTTCCTCCAACTAAATATTGGGAAGACTGAAGCCATCGTCTTCGGTCCTCCCCACAAACTCCGTTCCCTAGCAACCGACTCCATCCCTCTCCCTGGACCGCTGCCCGAGGCTGAACCAGGCCGTTCCCAACCTCGGCGTCCCCTTTGACCCTGAGATGAGCTTCTGACCCCATCTCCGCTCCGTCACCGAGACCGCCCGCTTCCACCTCCGTGACATCGCCCGTCTCCGCCCCCCCTGCCTCAGCTCATCCGCTGCTGAAACCCTCATCCGTGCCTTTGTTACCTCCAGACTGGACTATCCCAACGCTCTCCTGGCCGGCCTCCCGTCTCCCACCCTCCGCAAACTTGAGCTCATCCAAAACTCTGCCCCCCCCCGTATCCTAACTCGCACCGAGTCCCTTTCACCCATCATCCCCCACTGTGCTCGCTGACCTACATCGGCTCGCGGTCCGGGAACGCCTCGAATTTAAAATTCTCATCCTTGTGTTCAAATCCCTCCATGGCCCTCGCCCCCCCTCCCTATCTCCGTAACCTCCTCCAACCCTCCCAGATCTCTGCACTCCTCCAATTCTGGCCTCTTGCCCATCCCCCGATTTTAATCGCTCCACCATTGGCGGCCGTGCCTTCAGCTGCCTGGGCCCCGAGCTCTGGAATTCCCTCCCTAAACCCCTCCGTCTCTCTCTCCTCCTTTTAAGACGCTCCTTAAAACCTACCTCTTTGACCGAGCTTTTGGTCACCTGTCCTAATATCTCCTGATGTGGCTCGGTGTCAAATTTTGATTGATAATCGCTCCTGTGAAGCGCCTTGGGATGTTAAAGGTGCTATATAAATGCAAAGTAATGGGGAAGAGGTGGGTGAAAGGGTTAATCTCCTCCGACAGGAACAGGCCACCCGGTGTCTGGCTGGAAGTGGGAGAGTGGAGGGCCGGAGAGGGTGAATTCCTTCCATTGTGTACAGAAACCCTCATTCAATGTTCATTAATGTTTTCATTATTAAATTTAACGAGTTTGATTTCCTGATAAGTTTAATAATTATAAATGGTCTCCCACATATCAGTTACAGCATGAAACAAAAAGCTTTTTATCCATGGGCACTGACTCTCGCTGGGGTACGGGTCCCCCGGGCACTGACTCTCGCTGGGGTACGGGTCCCCCGGGCATTGACTCTCGCTGGGGTACGGGTCCCCCGGGCACTGACTCTCACTGGGGTACGGGTCCCCCGGGCACTGACTCTCGCTGGGGTACGGGTCCCCCGGGCATTGACTCTCACTGGGGTACGGGTCCCCCGGGCATTGACTCTCACTGGGGTACGGGTCCCCCGGGCACTGACTCTCGCTGGGGTACGGGTCCCCCGGGCACTGACTCTCGCTGGGGTACGGGTCCCCCGGGCACTGACTCTCGCTGGGGTACGGTCCCCCGGACACTGACTCTCGCTGGGGTACGGGTCCCCCGGGCATTGACTCTCACTGGGGTACGGGTCCCCCGGGCACTGACTCTCTCTGGGGTACGGGTCCCCCGGGCACTGACTCTCACTGGGGTACGGGTCCCATGGGCACTGACTCTCGCTGGGGTACGGGTCCCCCGGGGCACTGACTCTCACTGGGGTACGGGGTCCCCCAGGCACTGACTCTCGCTGGGGTACGGGTCCCCCTGGGCACTGACTCTCACTGGGGTACAGGTCCCCCGGGCACTGACTCTCACTGGGTACGGGTCCCCCGGGCATTGACTCTCACTGGGGTACGGGTCCCCCGGGCACTGACTCTCACTGGGGTACGGGTCCCCCGGGCACTGACTCTCACTGGGGTACGGGTCCCCCGGGCACTGACTCTCACTGGGGTACGGGTCCCCCGGGCACTGACTCTCACTGGGGTACGGGTCCCCCGGGCACTGACTCTCACTGGGGTACGGGTCCCCCGGGCACTGACTCTCGCTGGGGTACGGGTCCCATGGGCACTGACTCTCGCTGGGGTACGGGTCCCCCGGGCACTGACTCTCACTGGGGTACGGGTCCCCCGGGCACTGACTCTCGCTGGGGTACGGGTCCCCCTGGGCACTGACTCTCACTGGGGTACGGGTCCCCCGGACACTGACTCTCGCTGGGGTACGGGTCCCCTGGGCACTGACTCTCACTGGGGTACGGGTCCCCCGGGCACTGACTCTCGCTGGGGTACGGGTCCCCCGGGCACTGACTCTCACTGGGGTACGGGTCCCCCGGGCATTGACTCTCACTGGGGTACGGGTCCCCCGGGCACTGACTCTCACTGGGGTACAGGTCCCCCGGGCACTGACTCTCACTGGGGTACGGGTCCCCCGGGCATTGACTCTCACTGGGGTACGGGTCCCCCGGGCACTGAGTCTCGCTGGGGTACGGGTCCCCCGGGCACTGACTCTCACTGGGGTACGGGTCCCCCGGGCACTGACTCTCGCTGGGGTACGGGTCCCCCGGGCACTGACTCTCACTGGGGTACGGGTCCCCCGGGCATTGACTCTCACTGGGGTACGGGTCCCCCGGGCACTGAGTCTCGCTGGGGTACGGGTCCCCCGGGCACTGACTCTCACTGGGGTACGGGTCCCCCGGGCACTGACTCTCACTGGGGTACGGGTCCCCCGGGCACTGACTCTCGCTGGGGTACAGGTCCCCCGGGCACTGACTCTCACTGGGGTACGGGTCCCCCGGGCACTGACTCTCGCTGGGGTACGGGTCCCCCGGGCACTGACTGTCACTGGGGTACGGGTCCCCCGGGCACTGACTCTCACTGGGGTACGGGTCCCCCTGGGCACTGACTCTCACTGGGGTACAGGTCCCCCGGGCACTGACTCTCACTGGGGTACAGGTCCCCGGGCACTGACTCTCACTGGGGTACGGGTCCCCCGGGCACTGACTCTCGCTGGGGTACGGGTCCCATGGGCACTGACTCTGGCTGGGGTACGGGTCCCCCGGGCACTGAATCTCACTGGGGTACGGGTCCCCCGGGCACTGACTCTCGCTGGGGTACGGGTCCCCCGGGCACTGACTCTCGTTGGGGTACGGGTCCCCCGGGCACTGACTCTCACTGGGGTACGGGTCCCCCGGGCACTGACTCTCGCTGGGGTACGGGTCCCCTGGGCACTGACTCTCGCTGGGGTACGGGTCCCATGGGCACTGACTCTCGCTGGGGTACGGGTTCCATGGGCACTGACTCTCACTGGGGTACGGGTCCCCCGGGCACTGACTCTCACTGAGGTACAGGTCCCCCGGGCACAGACTCTCACTGGGGTACGGGTCCCCCGGGCACTGACTCTCACTGGGGTACAGGTCCCCGGGCACTGAGTCTCACTGGGGTACAGGTCCCCCGGGCACTGACTCTCACTGGGGTACGGGTCCCCCCGGGCACTGACTCTCGCTGGGGTACGGGTCCCCCGGGCACTGACTCTCGCTGGGGTACGGGTCCCCCGGGCACTGACTCTCACTGGGGTACGGGTCCCCCGGGCACTGACTCTCACTGGGGTACGGGTCCCCCGGGCACTGACTCTCACTGGGGTACGGGTCCCATGGGCACTGACTCTCACTGGGGTACGGGTCCCCCGGACACTGACTCTCGCTGAGGTACAGGTCCCCCGGGCACTGACTCTCACTGGGGTACGGGTCCCATGGGCACTGACTCTCGCTGGGGTACGGGTCCCCTGGGCACTGACTCTCACTGGGGTACGGGTCCCCCGGGCACTGACTCTCGCTGGGGTACGGGTCCCCCGGACACTGACTCTCACTGGGGTACGGGTCCCCCGGGCACTGACTCTCACTGGGGTACGGGTCCCCCGGGCACTGACTCTCACTGGGGTACAGGTCCCCCGGGCACTGACTCTCGCTGGGGTACGGGTCCCCCGGACACTGACTCTCACTGAGGTACGGGTCCCCCGGGCACTGACTCTCGCTGGGGTACGGGTCCCCCGGACACTGACTCTGGCTGGGGTACGGGTCCCCCGGGCACTGACTCTCACTGGGGTACGGGTCCCCCGGGCACTGACTCTCGCTGGGGTACGGGTCCCCCGGACACTGACTCTCACTGGGGTACAGGTCCCCGGGCACTGACTCTCACTGGGGTACGGGTCCCATGGGCACTGACTCTCACTGGGGTACGGGTCCCCCGGGCACTGACTCTCACTGGGGTACGGGTCCCCCGGGCACTGACTCTCACTGGGGTACGGGTCCCATGGGCACTGACTCTCACTGGGGTACGGGTCCCCCGGACACTGACTCTCACTGAGGTACAGGTCCCATGGGCACTGACTCTCACTGGGGTACGGGTCCCCCGGACACTGACTCTCGCTGGGGTACGGGTCCCCCGGGCACTGACTCTCACTGGGGTACGGGTCCCCCGGGCACTGACTCTCACTGGGGTACAGGTCTCCGGGCACTGACTCTCACTGGGGTACGGGTCCCCCGGGCACTGACTCTCACTGGGGTACGGGTCCCATGGGCACTGACTCTCACTGGGGTACGGGTCCCCCGGGCACTGACTCTCACTGGGGTATGGGTCCCCTGGGCACTGACTCTCACTGGGGTACGGGTCCCCCGGGCACTGACTCTCACTGGGGTACGGGTCCCCTGGGCACTGACTCTCGCTGGGGTACAGGTCCCCGGGCACTGACTCTCGCTGGGGTACAGGTCCCCGGGCACTGACTCTCGTTGGGGTACGGGTCCCATGGGCACTGACTCTCACTGGGGTACAGGTCCCATGGGCACTGACTCTCGCTGGGGTACGGGTCCCATGGGCACTGACTCTCACTGAGGTACAGGTCCCATGGGCACTGACTCTCACTGGGGTACGGGTCCCCCGGGCATTGACTCTCACTGAGGTACAGGTCCCATGGGCACTGACTCTCACTGGGGTATGGGTCCCCCGGGCACTGAGTCTCACTGGGGTACAGGTACCCGGGCACTGACTCTCACTGAGGTACAGTTCCCCGGGCACTGACTCTCACTGGGGTACAGGTCCCTGGGCACTGACTCTCACTGGGGTACGGGTCCCCCGGGCACTGACTCTCGCTGGGGTACGGGTCCCCGGGCACTGACTCTCACTGGGGTACGGGTCCCATGGGCACTGACTCTCACTGGGGTACAGGTCCCATGGGCACTGACTCTCACTGGGGTACAGGTCCCATGGGCACTGACTCTCACTGAGGTACAGGTCCCCGGGCACTGAGTCTCACTGGGGTACGGGTCCCCGGGCACTGACTCTCACTGGGGTACGGGTCCCCGGGCACTGACTCTCACTGGGGTACGGGTCCCCCGGGCACTGACTCTCACTGGGGTACGGGTCCCATGGGCACTGAGTCTCACTGGGGTACGGGTCCCCGGGCACTGACTCTCACTGGGGTACAGGTCCCCGGGCACTGAGTCTCACTGGGGTACGGGTCCCATGGGCACTGACTCTCACTGAGGTACAGGTCCCAGGGCACTGAGTCTCACTGGGGTACAGGTCCCATGGGCACTGACTCTCGCTGGGGTACGGGTCCCCCGGGCACTGACTCTCCTCGTCACACCGTCCTCCTCAAACTGTCTGGAGAATGCCAGTGGGATATCTGACCATGGAAGGGCATCGACAGCCAAGGCCCAGTCCTCCCGGGCCGGTATTTACGGGGTTAAGCATCGACCTGCCGGTTTGTTAAAACGGCCATCCTGTGTGAGAGAAGGAGGCTTGACATTTGGAAAAAGAGATGTTGTTTAAGTCTTATCTCTGAAGAGGCTGGTTACCCATGGCAACCAAGGCCACTGACAGGAAGTCCGGCACTAATTAGCTCCCACCCAGCGGCTGCGTTCTGCAACTCCAAACAGGGGAGAGCCAATTATTCGAACTCTCATGTCACGATCAGTCAGTGCAGACACAACATTAAATATTAAATCTCACTAATTGGGAAGGTTGAAAAACTTGCAAAATATCTTCCGGTGTGTCTTACTATATAATATATAGGGGAGTGTTATACCCGGTAACACACGGTGTGTTATTATATAATATATAGGGGAGTGTTATACCCGGTAACACACGGTGTGTTATTATATAATATATAGGGGAGTGTTATACCCGGTAACACACGGTGTGTTATTATATAATATATAGGGGAATGTTATACCCAGTGACACACGGTGTGTTATTATATAATATATAGGGGAGTGTTATACCCAGTAACACACGGTGTGTTATTATATAATATATAGGGGAATGTTATACCCGGTAACACACGGTGTGTTATTATATAATATATAGGGGAGTGTTATACCCAGTGACACACGGTGTGTTATTATATAATATATAGGGGAGTGTTATACCCAGTAACACACGGTGTGTTATTATATAATATATAGGGGAGTGTTATACCCGGTAACACACGGTGTGTTATTATATAATATATAGGGGAATGTTATACCCGGTAACACACGGTGTGTTATTATATAATATATAGGGGAGTGTTATACCCAGTAACACACGGTGTGTTATTATATAATATATAGGGGAATGTTATACCCGGTAACACACGGTGTGTTATTATATAATATATAGGGGAGTGTTATACCCGGTAACACACGGTGTGTTATTATATAATATATAGGGGAATGTTATACCCGGTAACACACGGTGTGTTATTATATAATATATAGGGGAGTGTTATACCCGGTAACACACGGTGTGTTATTATATAATATATAGGGGAGTGTTATACCCGGTAACACACGGTGTGTTATTATATAATATATAGGGGAGTGTTATACCCGGTAACACACGGTGTGTTATTATATAATATATAGGGGAGTGTTATACCCAGTAACACACGGTGTGTTATTATATAATATATAGGGGAGTGTTATACCCGGTAACACACGGTGTGTTATTATATAATATATAGGGGAGTGTTATACCCGGTAACACACGGTGTGTTATTATATAATATATAGGGGAGTGTTATACCCGGTAACACACGGTGTGTTATTATATAATATATAGGGGAGTGTTATACCCGGTAACACACGGTGTGTTATTATATAATATATAGGGGAGTGTTATACCCGGTAACACACGGTGTGTTATTATATAATATATAGGGGAGTGTTATACCCGGTAACACACGGTGTGTTATTATATAATATATAGGGGAGTGTTATACCCGGTAACACACGGTGTGTTATTATATAATATATAGGGGAGTGTTATACCCGGTAACACACGGTGTGTTATTATATAATATATAGGGGAGTGTTATACCCGGTAACACACGGTGTGTTATTATATAATATATAGGGGAGTGTTATACCCGGTAACACACGGTGTGTTATTATATAATATAGAGGGGAGTGTTATACCCAGTAACACACGGTGTGTTATTATATAATATATAGGGGAGTGTTATACCCAGTAACACACGGTGTGTTATTATATAATATATAGGGGAGTGTTATACCCGGTAACACACGGTGTGTTATTATATAATATATAGGGGAGTGTTATACCCGGTAACACACGGTGTGTTATTATATAATATATAGGGGAGTGTTATACCCGGTAACACACGGTGTGTTATTATATAATATATAGGGGAGTGTTATACCCGGTAACACACGGTGTGTTATTATATAATATATAGGGGAGTGTTATACCCGGTAACACACGGTGTGTTATTATATGATATATAGGGGAGTGTTATACCCGGTAACTCACGGTGTGTTATTATATAATATATAGGGGGAGTGTTATACCCAGTAACACACGGTGTGTTATTATATAATATATAGGGGAGTGTTATACCCAGTAACTCACGGTGTGTTATTATATAATATATAGGGGGAGTGTTATACCCAGTAACACACGGTGTGTTATTATATAATATATGGGGGAGTGTTATACCCGGAAACACACGGTGTGTTATTATATAATATATAGGGGAGTGTTATACCCAGTAACACACGGTGTGTTATTATATAATATATAGGGGAGTGTTATACCCGGTAACACACGGTGTGTTATTATATAATATATAGAGGAATGTTATACCCGGTAACACACGGTGTGTTATTATATAATATATAGGGGAGTGTTATACCCGGTAACACACGGTGTGTTATTATATAATATATAGGGGAGTGTTATACCCAGTAACACACGGTGTGTTATTATATAATATATAGGGGAGTGTTATACCCGGTAACACACGGTGTGTTATTATATAATATATAGGGGAGTGTTATACCCGGTAACACACGGTGTGTTATTATATAATATATAGGGGAGTGTTATACCCGGTAACACACGGTGTGTTATCATATAATATATAGGGGCTGTTATACCCGGTAACACACGGTGTGTTATTATATAATATATAGGGGAGTGTTATACCCGGTAACACACGGTGTGTTATTATATAATATATAGGGGGGTGTTATACCCAGTAACACACGGTGTGTTATTATATAATATATAGGGGAGTGTTATACCCAGTAACACACGGTGTGTTATTATATAATATATAGGGGAGTGTTATACCCGGTAACACACGGTGTGTTATTATATAATATATAGGGGAGTGTTATACCCAGCAGCACACGGTGTGTTATTATATAATATATAGGGGAGTGTTATACCCAGCAACACACGGTGTGTTATTATATAATATATAGGGGAGTGTTATACCCAGTAACACACGGTGTGTTATTATATAATATATAGGGGAGTGTTATACCCAGTAACACACGGTGTGTTATTATATAATATATAGGGGAGTGTTATACCCAGCAACACACGGTGTGTTATTATATAATATATAGGCGAGTGTTATACCCAGTAACACACGGTGTGTTATTATATAATATATAGGGGAGTGTTATACCCAGTAACACACGGTGTGTTATTATATAATATATAGGCGAGTGTTATACCCAGCAACACACGGTGTGTTATTATATAATATATAGGGGAGTGTTATACCCAGCAACACACGGTGTGTTATTATATAATATATAGGGGAGTGTTATACCCGGCAACACACGGTGTGTTATTATATAATATATAGGGGAGTGTTATACCCGGCAAAACACGGTGTGTTATTATATAATATATTGGGGAGTGTTATACCCGGTAACACACGGTGTGTTATTATATAATATATAGGGGAGTGTTATACCCGGTAACACACGGTGTGTTATTATATAATATATAGGGGAGTGTTATACCCGGCAAAACACGGTGTGTTATTATATAATATATTGGGGAGTGTTATACCCGGTAACACACGGTGTGTTATTATATAATATATAGGGGAGTGTTATACCCAGTAACACACGGTGTGTTATTATATAATATATAGGGGAGTGTTATACCCGGTAACACACGGTGTGTTATTATATAATATATAGGGGAGTGTTATACCCAGCAACACACGGTGTGTTATTATATAATATATAGGGGAGTGTTATACCCAGCAACACACGGTGTGTTATTATATAATATATAGGGGAGTGTTATACCCGGCAACACACGGTGTTTTATTATATAATATATAGGGGAGTGTTATACCCGGCAAAACACGGTGTGTTATTATATAATATATTGGGGAGTGTTAT
The DNA here is from genome assembly GCF_035084215.1 of Heptranchias perlo. NCBI lineage: Eukaryota > Metazoa > Chordata > Chondrichthyes > Hexanchiformes > Hexanchidae > Heptranchias > Heptranchias perlo. The sequence continues at coordinate 36,817 of NW_027139999.1, read as the reverse complement.
ACCCGGTAACACACGGTGTGTTATTATATAATATATAGGGGAGTGTTATACCCGGTAACACACGGTGTGTTATTATATAATATATAGGGGAGTGTTATACCCGGTAACACACGGTGTGTTATTATATAATATATAGGGGAGTGTTATACCCAGTAACACACGGTGTGTTATTATATAATATATAGGGGAGTGTTATACCCGGTAACACACGGTGTGTTATTATATAATATATAGGGGAGTGTTATACCCGGTAACACACGGTGTGTTATTATATAATATATAGGGGAGTGTTATACCCGGTAACACACGGTGTGTTATTATATAATATATAGGGGAGTGTTATACCCGGTAACACACGGTGTGTTATTATATAATATATAGGGGAGTGTTATACCCGGTAACACACGGTGTGTTATCATATAATATATAGGGGAGTGTTATACCCGGTAACACACGGTGTGTTATTATATAATATATAGGGGAGTGTTATACCCGGTAACACACGGTGTGTTATTATATAATATATAGGGGAGTGTTATACCCGGTAACACACGGTGTGTTATTATATAATATATAGGGGAGTGTTATACCCAGTAACACACGGTGTGTTATTATATAATATATAGGGGAGTGTTATACCCGGTAACACACGGTGTGTTATTATATAATATATAGGGGAGTGTTATACCCGGTAACACACGGTGTGTTATTATATAATATATAGGGGAGTGTTATACCCAGTAACACACGGTGTGTTATTATATAATATATAGGGGAGTGTTATACCCGGTAACACACGGTGTGTTATTATATAATATATAGGGGAGTGTTATACCCGGTAACACACGGTGTGTTATTATATAATATATAGGGGAGTGTTATACCCGGTAACACACGGTGTGTTATTATATAATATATAGGGGAGTGTTATACCCGGTAACACACGGTGTGTTATTATATAATATATAGGGGAGTGTTATACCCGGTAACACACGGTGTGTTATTATATAATATATAGGGGAGTGTTATCCCCAGTAACACACGGTGTGTTATTATATAATATATAGGGGAGTGTTATACCCGGTAACACACGGTGTGTTATTATATAATATATAGGGGAGTGTTATACCCGGTAACACACGGTGTGTTATTATATAATATATAGGGGAGTGTTATACCCGGTAACACACGGTGTGTTATTATATAATATATAGGGGAGTGTTATACCCAGTAACACACGGTGTGTTATTATATAATATATAGGGGAGTGTTATACCCGGTAACACACGGTGTGTTATTATATAATATATAGGGTAGTGTTATACCCGGTAACACACGGTGTGTTATTATATAATATATAGGGTAGTGTTATACCCGGTAACACACGGTGTGTTATTGTATAATATATAGAGGAGTGTTATACCCAGTAACACACGGTGTGTTATTATATAATATATAGGGGAGTGTTATACCCAGTAACACACGGTGTGTTATTATATAATATATAGGGGAGTGTTATACCCGTAACATACGGTGTGTTATTATATAATATATAGGGGAGTGTTATACCCGGTAACACACGGTGTGTTATTATATAATATATAGGGGAGTGTTATACCCGGTAACACACGGTGTGTTATTATATAATATATAGGGGAGTGTTATACCCGGTAACACACGGTGTGTTATTGTATAATATATAGAGGAGTGTTATACCCAGTAACACACGGTGTGTTATTATATAATATATAGGGGAGTGTTATACCCAGTAACACACGGTGTGTTATTATATAATATATAGGGGAGTGTTATACCCGGTAACATACGGTGTGTTATTATATAATATATAGGGGAGTGTTATACCCGGTAACACACGGTGTGTTATTATATAATATATAGGGGAGTGTTATACCCGGTAACACACGGTGTGTTATTATATAATATATAGGGGAGTGTTATACCCGGTAACACACGGTGTGTTATTATATAATATATAGGGGAGTGTTATACCCGGTAACACACGGTGTGTTATTATATAATATATAGGGGAGTGTTATACCCGGTAACACACGGTGTGTTATTATATAATATATAGGGGAGTGTTATACCCGGTAACACACGCTGTGTTATTATATAATATATAGGGGGAGTGTTATACCCAGTAACACACGGTGTGTTATTATATAATATATAGGGGAGTGTTATACCCAGTAACACACGGTGTGTTATTATATAATGTATAGGGGAGTGTTATACCCGGTAACACACGGTGTGTTATTATATAATATATAGGGGAGTGTTGTACCCGGTAACACACGGTGTGTTATTATATAATATATAGGGGAGTGTTATACCCGGTAACACACGGTGTGTTATTATATAATATATAGGGGAGTGTTATACCCGGTAACACACGGTGTGTTATTATATAACATATAGGGGAGTGTTATACCCGGTAACACACGGTGTGTTATTATATAATATATAGGGGAGTGTTATACCCGGTAACACACGGTGTGTTATTATATAATATATAGGGGAGTGTTATACCCAGTAACACACGGTGTGTTATTATATAATATATAGGGGAGTGTTATACCCGGTAACACACGGTGTGTTATTATATAATATATAGGGGAGTGTTATACCCGGTAACACACGGTGTGTTATTATATAATATATAGGGGAGTGTTATACCCGGTAACACACGGTGTGTTATTATATAATATATAGGGGAGTGTTATACCCGGTAACACACGGTGTGTTATTATATAATATATAGGGGAGTGTTATACCCGGTAACACACGGTGTGTTATTATATAATATATAGGGGAGTGTTATACCCGGTAACACACGGTGTGTTATTATATAATATATAGGGGAGTGTTATACCCGGTAACACACGGTGTGTTATTATATAATATATAGGGGAGTGTTATACCCGGTAACACACGGTGTGTTATTATATAATATATAGGGGAGTGTTATCCCCAGTAACACACGGTGTGTTATTATATAATATATAGGGGAGTGTTATACCCAGTAACACACGGTGTGTTATTATATAATATATAGGGGAGTGTTATACCCAGTAACACACGGTGTGTTATTATATAATATATAGGGGAGTGTTATACCCGGTAACACACGGTGTGTTATTATATAATATATAGGGGAGTGTTATACCCGGTAACACACGGTGTGTTATTATATAATATATAGGGGAGTGTTATACCCGGTAACACACGGTGTGTTATTGTATAATATATAGAGGAGTGTTATACCCAGTAACACACGGTGTGTTATTATATAATATATAGGGGAGTGTTATACCCGGTAACACACGGTGTGTTATTATATAATATATAGGGGAGTGTTATACCCGGTAACATACGGTGTGTTATTATATAATATATAGGGGAGTGTTATACCCGGTAACACACGGTGTGTTATTATATAATATATAGGGGAGTGTTATACCCGGTAACACACGGTGTGTTATTATATAATATATAGGGGAGTGTTATACCCGGTAACACACGGTGTGTTATTGTATAATATACAGGAGTGTTATACCCAGTAACACACGGTGTGTTATTATATGATATATAGGGGAGTGTTATACCCAGTAACACACGGTGTGTTATTATATAATATATAGGGGAGTGTTATACCCGGTAACATACGGTGTGTTATTATATAATATATAGGGGAGTGTTATACCCGGTAACACACGGTGTGTTATTATATAATATATAGGGGAGTGTTATACCCGGTAACACACGGTGTGTTATTATATAATATATAGGGGAGTGTTATACCCGGTAACACACGGTGTGTTATTATATAATATATAGGGGAGTGTTATACCCGGTAACACACGGTGTGTTATTATATAATATATAGGGGAGTGTTATACCCGGTAACACACGGTGTGTTATTATATAATATATAGGGGAGTGTTATACCCGGTAACACACGGTGTGTTATTATATAATATATAGGGGAGTGTTATACCCGGTAACACACGGTGTGTTATTATATAATATATAGGGGAGTGTTATACCCGGTAACACACGGTGTGTTATTATATAATATATAGGGGAGTGTTATACCCGGTAACACACGGTGTGTTATTATATAATATATAGGGGGAGTGTTATACCCAGTAACACACGGTGTGTTATTATATAATATATAGGGGAGTGTTATACCCAGTAACACACAGTGTGTTATTATATAATGTATAGGGGAGTGTTATACCCGGTAACACACGGTGTGTTATTATATAATATATAGGGGAGTGTTGTACCCGGTAACACACGGTGTGTTATTATATAATATATAGGGGAGTGTTATACCCGGTAACACACGGTGTGTTATTATATAATATATAGGGGAGTGTTATATCCAGTAACACACAGTGTGTTATTATATAATATATAGGGGAGTGTTATCCCCGGTAACACACGGTGTGTTATTATATAATATATCGGGGAGTGTTATACCCGTTAACACACGGTGTGTTATTATATAATATATAGGGGAGTGTTATACCCGGTAACACACGGTGTGTTATTATATAATATATGGGGGAGTGTTATACCCGGTAACACACGGTGTGTTATTATATAATATATAGGGGAGTGTTATACCCAGTAACACACGGTGTGTTATTATATAATATATAGGGGAGTGTTATACCCGGTAACACACGGTGTGTTATTATATAACATATAGGGGAGTGTTATACCCGGTAACACACGGTGTGTTATTATATAATATATAGGGGAGTGTTATACCCGGTAACACACGGTGTGTTATTATATAATATATACAGGAGTGTTATACCCAGTAACACACGGTGTGTTATTATATAATATATAGGGGAGTGTTATACCCAGTAACACACGGTGTGTTATTATATAATATATAGGGGAGTGTTATACCCGGTAACACACGGTGTGTTATTATATAATATATAGGGGAGTGTTATACCCAGTAACACACGGTGTGTTATTATATAATATATAGGGGAGTGTTATACCCGGTAACACACGGTGTGTTATTATATAATATATAGGGGAATGTTATACCCGGTAACACACGGTGTTTTATTATATAATATATCGGGGAGTGTTATACCCAGTAACACACGGTGTGTTATTATATAATATAGAGGGGAGTGTTATACCCAGTAACACACGGTGTGTTATTATATAATATATAGGGGGGTGTTATACCCAGTAACACACGGTGTGTTATTATATAATATATAGGGAAGTGTTATACCCAGTAACACACGGTGTGTTATCATATAATATATAGGGGAGTGTTATACCCAGTAACACACGGTGTGTTATTATGTAATATATAGGGGAGTGTTATACCCGGTAACACACGGTGTGTTATTATATAATATATAGGGGAGTGTTATACCCGGTAACACACGGTGTGTTATTATATAATATATAGGGGAGTGTTATAACCAGTAACACACGGTGTGTTATTATATAATATATAGGGGAGTGTTATACCCAGTAACACACGGTGTGTTATTATATAATATATCGGGGAGTGTTATACCCAGTAACACACGGTGTGTTATTATATAATATATAGGGGAGTGTTATACCCGGTAACACACGGTGTGTTATTATATAATATATAGGGGAGTGTTATACCCAGTAACACACGGTGTGTTATTATATAATATATAGGGGAGTGTTATACCCGGTAACACACGGTGTGTTATTATATAATATATAGGGGAGTGTTATACCCGGTAACACACGGTGTGTTATTATGTAATATATAGGGGAGTGTTATACCCAGTAACACACAGTGTGTTATTATATAATATATAGGGGAGTGTTATACCCAGTAACACACGGTGTGTTATTATATAATATATCGGGGAGTGTTATGCCCGGTAACACACGGTGTGTTATTATATAATATATAGGGGAGTGTTATACCCGGTAACACACGGTGTGTTATTATATAATATATAGGGGAGTGTTATACCCAGTAACACACGGTGTGTTATTATATAATATATCGGGGAGTGTTCTACCCGGTAACACACGGTGTGTTATTATATAATATATCGGGGAGTGTTATACCCGGTAACACACGGTGTGTTATTATATAATATATAGGGGAGTGTTATACCCGGTAACACAATGTGTTATTATATAATATATAGGGGAGTGTTATACCCAGTAACACACGGTGTGTTATTATATAATATATCGGGGAGTGTTATACCCAGTAACACACGGTGTGTTATTATATAATATATAGGGGAGTGTTATACCCAGTAACACACGGTGTGTTATTATATAATATATAGGGGAGTGTTATACCCGGTAACACACGGTGTGTTATTATATAATATATAGGGGAGTGTTATACCCAGTAACGCACGGTGTGTTATTATATAATATATAGGGGAGTGTTATACCCGGTAACACACGGTGTGTTATTATATAATATATAGGGGAGTGTTATACCCAGTAACACACGGTGTGTTATTATATAATATATAGGGGAGTGTTATACCCGGTAACACACGGTGTGTTATTATATAATATATAGGGGAGTGTTATACCCGGTAACACACGGTGTGTTATTATATAATATATAGGGGAGTGTTATACCCGGTAACACACGGTGTGTTATTATATAATATATAGAGGAGTGTTATACCCGGTAACACACGGTGTGTTATTATATAATATATAGGGGAGTGTTATACCCAGTAAATCAACCCCAGCCTATCCAATCTTTCCTCACAGATAAAATTCTCCAGTCCTGGCAACATCCTCGTAAATCTCCTCTGCACCCTCTCTCGTGCAATCACATCCTTCCTGTAATGTGGTGACCAGAACTGTACCCAGTACTCAAGCTGTGGCCTCACTAGTGTTTTATACAGTTCTGGAATAACCTCCCTGCTCTTATATTCGATGCCACGGCTAATAAAGGAAAGTATTCCATATGTCTTTTTAACCACTTTATCTCCCTGTCCTGCTACCTTCTGGGATCTGTGGACATGCACTCCAAGGTCCCTCACTCCCTCTGCACCTCTCAGTATCCTGCCATTCATTCTGTGCTCCCTTACCTTGTTTGCCCTCCCTAAATGCATTAACTCACACTTCTCCGGATTGAATTCCATTTGCCACTTTTCTGCCCACCTGACCAGTCCATTGACGTCTTCCTGCAGCCTACAGCTTTCCTCCTCACTATCAACCACAAGGCCAATTCTTGTGTTAGAGGGGTCTCCCCAGATACATGAGCATGGGAGAATGGTTAGAGGGACCTCCCCATATCCAGGAGAGTGAGAGAGGGGTTAGAGGGACCTCCCCATATACAGGAGAGTAAGAGAGGGGTTAGAGGGACCTCCCCATATACAGGAGTGTGAGAGAGAGGGGGTTAGAGGGACCTCCCCAGATACAGGAGTGTGAGAGAGGGGTTAGAGGGACCTCCCCATATACAGGAGAGTGAGAGAGAGGGGTTAGAGGAACCTCCCCATATACAGGAGAGTGAGAGAGGGGTTAGAGGGACCTCCCCAGATACAGGAGAGTGGGAGAGGGGGGATAGAGGGACCTCCCCATATACAGAAGAGTGAGAGAGAGGGGTTAGAGGGACCTCCCCATATACAGGAGAGTGAGAGAGGGGTTAGAGGGACCTCCCAGATACAGGTGCGTGAGAGAGGGGTTAGAGGGACCTCCCCATTTACAGGAGAGTGAGAGAGGGGTTAGAGGGACCTCCCCAGATACAGGAGTGTGAGAGGGGGGTTAGAGGGACCTCCCCAGATACAGGAGAGTGAGAGAGAGGGGTTAGAGGGACCTCCCCAGACACAGGAGTGTGAGAGAGGGGCTAGAGGGACCTCCCCAGATACAGGAGTGTAAGAGAGGGGTTAGAGGGACCTCCCCAGATCCAGGAGAGTGAGAGAGGGGTTAGAGGGACCTCCCCAGATATAGGAGTGTGAGAGAGAGGGGTTAGAGGGACCTCCCCAGATACAGGAGTGTGAGAGAGGGGGGTGAGAGGGACCTCCCCAGATACAGGAGTGTGAGAGGGGGGGATAGAGGGACCTCCCCAGATACAGGAGAGTGAGAGGGGGGTTAGAGGAACCTCCCCAGATACAGGAGAGTGAGAGAGGGGTTAGAGGGACCTCCCCAGATACAGGAGTGTGAGAGAGAGGGGTTAGAGGGACCTCCCCAGATACAGGAGTGTGAGAGAGGGGGGTTAGAGGGACCTCCCCAGATACAGGAGTGTGAGAGGGGGGGATAGAGGGACCTCCCCAGATACAGGAGTGTGAGAGGGGTTAGAGGGACCTCCCCAGATTCAGAAGTGTGAGAGAGGGGGTTAGAGGGACCTCCGAAGATACAGGAGTGTGAGAGAGGTGTTAGAGGGACCTCCCCAGATACAGGAGTGTGAGAGAGAGGTTAGAGGGACCTCCCCAGATACAGGAGTGTGAGAGAGAGGGGTTAGAGGGACCTCCCCAGATACAGGAGAGTGAGAGAGAGGGGTTAGAGGGACCTCCCCAGATACAGGAGTGTGTGAGAGAGGGGGGACAGAGGGACATCCCCAGATACAGGAGAGTGAGAGAGGGGTTGGAGGGACCTCCCCAGATACAGGAGTGTGAGAGAGAGGTGTGAGAGGGATCTCCCCAGATACAGGAGTGTGAGAGAGGGGTTAGAGGGATCTCCCCAGATACAGGAGTGTGAGAGAGGGGTTAGAGGGATCTCCCCAGATACAGGAGTGTGAGAGAGGGGTTAGAGGGACCTCCCCAGATACAGGAGAGTGAGAGAGGGGGTTAGAGGGACCTCCCCAGATACAGGAGTGTGAGAGAGGGGTTGGAGGGACCTCCCCAGATACAGGAGTGTGAGAGAGGGGGTTAGAGGGACCTCCCCAGATACAGGAGTGTAAGAGAGGGGTTGGAGGGACCTCCCCAGATACAGGAGTGTGAGAGAGGGGGTTGGAGGGACCTCCCCAGATACAGGAGTGTGAGAGAGGGGGTTAGAGGGACCTCCCCAGATACAGGAGACTGAGAGAGGGGTTAAAGGGACCTCCCCAGATACAGGAGTGTGAGAGAGAGGGGGAATAGAGGGATATACCCAGATACAGGAGAGTGAGAGAGGGGTTGGAGGGACCTCCCCAGATACAGGAGTGTGAGAGAGGGGTTGGGTTAGAGGGACCTCCCCAGATACAGGAGTGTGAGAGAGGGTTTGGAGGGACCTCCCCAGATACAGGAGTGTGAGAGAGGGTTTGGAGGGACCTCCCCAGATACAGGAGTGTGAGAGAGGGGTTAGAGGGACCTCCCCAGATACAGGAGTGTGAGAGAGGGGTTAGAGGGACCTCCCCAGATACAGGAGTGTGAGAGAGGGGTTAGAGGGACCTTCCCAGATACAGGAATGTGTGAGAGAGGGGTTGGTGGGACCTCCCCAGATACAGGAGAGTGAGAGAGAGGGGTTAGAGGCACTTCCCCAGATACAGGAATGTGAGAGAGGGGTTAGAGGGACCTCCCCAGATACAGGAGAGTGAGAGAGGGGTTAGAGGCACTTCCCCAGATACAGGAGAGTGAGAGAGGGGTTAGAGGGACCTCCCCAGATACAGGAGTGTGAGAGAGAGGGGTTGGTGGGACCTCCCCAGATACAGGAGAGTGAGAGAGAGGGGTTAGAGGGACCTCCCCAGATACAGGAGTGTGAGAGAGGGGTTAGAGGGACCTCCCCAGATACAGGAGTGTGAGAGAGGGGTTGGAGGGACTTCCCCAGATACAGGAGTGTGAGAGAGGGGGTTCGAGGGACCTCCCCAGGTACAGGAGTGTGAGAGAGGGAGTTAGATGGACCTCCCCAGATACAGGAGTGTGTGAGAGAGAGGGGTTAGAGGGACCTCCCCAGATGCAGGAGTGTGAGAGAGAGGGGTCGGAGGGACCTCCCCAGATGCAGGAGTGTGAGAGAGAGGGGTTGGAGGGACCTCCCCAGATACAGGAGTGTGAGAGAGAGGGGTTAGAGGGACCTCCCCAGATACAGGAGAGTGAGAGAGAGGGGTTAGAGGGACCTCCCCAGATACAGGAGAGTGAGAGAGGGGTTAGAGGGACCTCCCCAGATACAGGAGTGTGAGAGAGGGGTTAGAGGGACCTCCCCAGATACAGGAGTGTGAGAGAGGGGGTTAGAGGGACCTCCCCAGATACAGGAGTGTGAGAGAGGGGGTTAGAGGGACCTCCCCAGATACTGGAGTGTGAGAGAGGGGTTAGAGGGACCTCCCCAGATACAGGAGTGTGAGAGAGGGGGTTAGAGGGACCTCCCCAGATACAGGAGTGTGAAAGAGAGGGGTTAGAGGGACCTCCCCAGATACAGGAGTGTGAGAGAGGGGGTTAGAGGAACCTCCCCAGATACAGGAGTGTGAGAGAGGGGGTTAGAGGGACCTCCCCAGATACAGGAGTGTGAGAGAGGGGGTTAGAGGGACCTCCCCAGATACAGGAGTGTGAGAGATGGGTTAGAGGGACCTCCCCAGATACAGGAGTGTGAGAGAGAGGGGTTAGAGGGACCTCCCCAGATACAGGAGTGTGAGAGAGGGGGTTAGAGGGACCTCCCCAGATACAGGAGAGTGAGAGAGGGGGGTTAGAGGGACCTCCCCAGATACAGGAGTGTGAGAGAGGGGTTAGAGGGACCTCCCCAGATACAGGAGTGTGAGAGAGAGGGGTTAGAGGGACCTCCCCAGATACAGGAGCGTGAGAGAGGGGTTAGAGGGACCTCCCCAGATACAGGGGAGTGAGAGAGGGGTTAGAGGGACCTCCCCAGATACAGGAGTGTGAGAGAGAGGGGTTAGAGGGACCTCCCCAGATACAGGGGAGTGAGAGAGGGGTTAGAGGGACCTCCCCAGATACAGGAGTGTGAGAGAGAGGGGTTAGAGGGACCTCCCCAGATACAGGAGTGTGAGAGATGGGTTAGAGGGACCTCCCCAGATGCAGGAATAGCACCGAAGGCCGAGCATGGTTCGAGGCGTGTCAGCGTTTGTGATATCCTGAGGGGGACGCGAGGGACGGTCTGTGTTTTTTTTTTCCTCGTCTCCTTCAGTGAGTTCTCGGCGGATGCGGAGATGCGGGAGAAGGCAGACAGTCAGCATCCGCCTGCTGCGTTTTCCCTTTCCCTTTCCAGCCCGCAGGGAGCTGGAGCGGGAGAGCGGCCGAGGGAGGCCTCACCCACTGTCGTCAAAGGTCACCAGCCCCGCCTGGGTCAGAAGTCACCCTCCAGCTTGTTTCCTGTTGAGCGGGGGACGGTGGGAGGGTCACCCTCTCCCCGCCTCGGTCCTGGCAACCCCACCGTGCAGGCCGGGGCCGAGCCTGAGTCTGCTCTCCACGTTTAAAGGGAAAGAGAGGACTGAACTCCCATTTTTCAGGACGTCCCAAAGAGCTTTCCAGCCGATCAAGGAGCCGATTTTCACACGGCAAGATCCCACAAGCAGCAAGGTGATAAATGGTCTGATATTCTGTTTGTTCGGGGATGTTGGTTGAGTCATAAATGTCGGCCCCGGGACGCCGGGGAGAACTCCCTCTCTGCCCTTCCTCCAGGAGTGGCCATGAGATCTTTCACGGTCCACCCGAGCGAGGCAGACAGGGGCCCCCACCCCCGGCCTTGGTTTAACGTCTCATCCGAGAGACGGGCTCCCCCGACGGTGCGGTGCTCCCTCAGTACCGACCCTCCGACAGTGCGGCGCTCCCTCAGTACCGACCCTCCGACAGTGCGGCGCTCCCTCAGTACTGACCCTCCGACAGTACGGCGCTCCCTCAGTACTGACCCTCCGACAGTGCGGCGCTCCCTCAGTACCGACCCTCCGACAGTGCGGCGCTCCCTCAGTACCGACCCTCCGACAGTGCGGCGCTCCCTCAGTACCGACCCTCCGACAGTGCGGCGCTCCCTCAGTACCGCCCCTCCGACAGTGCGGCGCTCCCTCAGTACCGACCCTCCGACAGTGCGGCGCTCCCTCAGTACTGCCCCTCCGACAGTGCGGCGCTCCCTCGGTACAGACCCTCCGACAGTGCGGCGCTCCCTCGGTACCGACCCTCCGACAGTGCGGCGCTCCCTCGGTACCGACCCTCCGACAGTGCGGCGCTCCCTCAGTACCGACCCTCCGACAGTGCGGCGCTCCCTCAGTACCGACCCTCCGACAGTGCGGCGCTCCCTCAGTACCGCCCCTCCGACAGTGCGGCGCTCCCTCAGTACCGACCCTCCGACAGTGCGGCGCTCCCTCGGTACTGACCCTCCCACAGTGCGGCGCTCCCTCAGTACCGACCCTCCGACAGTGCGGCGCTCCCTCAGTACCGACCCTCCGACAGTGCGGCGCTCCCTCAGTACCGACCCTCCGACAGTGCGGCGCTCCCTCAGTACCGACACTCCGACAGCGCGGCGCTCCCTCAGTACCGACCCTCCGACAGTGCGGCGCTCCCTCAGTACCGACCCTCCGACAGTGCGGCGCTCCCTCAGTGACTGGCACCGGGGGAGGTGGGGGAGTGTCGGCCCTGGATTACGGGGCTCGAGGTCTCTGGAGCGGGGACTCGAACGCACGAACCTTCAGACTCGGGAGGGGGGGGGTTGCGAGAGTGAGACCCAGAATCACGGCTGACATTGTCGAGTAGCCGAGGCCCATCACTCACTTCCCCTGCCCCCCTTTCCCCGCCCTCCCCCAACCCCCGATCTAAGGAAGGGAGGCGGCCGATTCACATTCACATCTGACCGACCTCACCTTATCATCAATGACGACAATAATGTGCATTTATATAGCGGCCTTTAACGTAGTAAAACCTCTCCGAGGCCCTTCACAGGAGCGATTATCAATCAAAATTTGACACGAGAGACATGAGGAGATATTCGGACAGGTGACCAAAAGCTCGGTGGAAGAGGTCGGTTTTCAGGAGGGTCTTAAACTTGGGGGCTTCAGTATATTGCCACAGAATGAACAGGAGGAGGCCATTCAGCCCCTCGAGCCTGTTCCGCCATTCAGTGAGATCATGGTTGATCTGTACCTTAACCCCATCCACCCGCCTTGACTCCACCTCCCTTAATACCCTCGGCCAGCAAAAATCTATCGAGCTCAGATTTCCAGTTGTTAATTGAGCTAACATCTCCTGCTTTGTGCGGGAGAGAGTTCTCCCACACTTTGCATGAAGAAGTGTTTTCGAACTTCTCTCCTGAATGTCCTGGCTCTGATGTTAAGGTTATGTCCCCTTGTCCCAGACTCCCCTCCAGTGGAAAACGTTCCCCTCTGTCGACCCTATCAATTCCTTTCCAAAATCCTGAAAACCTCAATCAAATCACCCCCTTAACCTTCTATATCCCAGGGAATACAAACCTAGTTTATGTAATCCCTCCTCACAATCTAACCCTTGGAGCCCTGGGAACGTACTGGTGAATCTACACTGCTCTCCTTCCAAGGCCGGTGCATCCTTTCGAAGGTGCGGTGCTCTATATGTGGTCCATCACAGATCCTTGTGGGACTCCACTAGTCACATCTTTCCAATTTGAGTACATTCCCATTATCCCAACTCTCTGTCTTCCACCACCGAACCAGGTCAATAATTGGCCTTCAATTCCAGGAGCTTTCATTTTAGCAAACAGTCTCTTATGTGGAACCTTATCGAAAGCCTTCTGTTAGTCCATATAAACTACATCCATCGACATTCCCCTGTCTACAACTTCACCAAAAAATTCACTAAGATTCATTCGATATGACCCACCCTTTACAAATCCATGTTACCTCACTCCAATCAGCTCAAATTTCTCCAAGTGCTCAGTCACACACTCTTTAATTATAGATTCCAGAAGGAGAGAGGCGGGGAGAGATTTAAGGAGGGAATTCCAGAGCTTAGGGCCCCAGGCAGCTGAAGGCACGGCCGCCAATGGTGGAGCGATTAAAATCGGGGATGGACAAGAGGCCAGAATTGGAGGAGCGCAGAGATCTGGGAGGGTTGGAGGAGGTTACAGAGATAGGGAGAGGGGGCGAGGGCCGTGGAGGGGATTTGAACACGAGGATGAGAATTTTAAAATCGAGGTGTTCCCTGACCGGGAGCCGATGTAGGTCCAGCGAGCACAGGGGGGGTGATGGGTGAACGGGACTCGGTGCGAGTTAGGATACGGGGGGGGGCAGCAGAGTTTTGGATGAGCTGGAGTTTACGGAGGGTGGGAGACGGGAGGTGGACCAGGAGAGCATTGGGATAGTCCAGTCTGGAGGTAACAAAGGCACGGGTGAGGTTTCAGCAGCGGATGAGCTGAGGCAGGGGAGGCGGAGACGGGCGATGTCACGGAGGTGGAA
>NW_027139999.1:5000-15000 GCF_035084215.1 Heptranchias perlo | reverse complement strand
AGAGAGAGTCTGTGAGAGAGAGAGAGAGACAGAGAGTCTGTGAGAGAGGAGGGAGGAGAGAGAGAGAGAGAGAGTGAGAGAGAGTCTGTGAGAGAGTGAGAGTGAGAGGCAGAGAGTCTGTGAGATAGAGGGAGACAGAGAGAGAGTCAGCGAGAGAGAGAGTCAGCGAGAGAGAGAGAGTCAGCGAGAGAGAGAGAGAGTGAGAGAGTCTGTGAAGAGAGAGGAGAGAGAGAGAGAGAGTCTGTGAGAGAGAGGGAGAGAGACAGAGAGAGAGTCTGTGAGAGAGAGGGTGACAGAGAGAGTCTGTGAGAGAGAGGGAGAGAGACAGAGAGAGAGTCTGTGAGAGAGAGGGAGACAGAGAGAGTCTGTGAGAGAGAGGGAGAGAGACAGAGAGAGAGTCTGTGAGAGAGAGGGAGACAGAGAGAGTCTGTGAGAGAGAGGGAGAGAGACAGAGAGAGAGTCTGTGAGAGAGAGGGAGAGAGACAGAGAGTCTGTGAGAGAGAGGGTGACAGAGAGAGAGTCAGAGAGAGAGAGTCAGCGAGAGAGAGAGAGGGGATAGAGAGAGAGACAGACAGAGAGTCTGTGAGAGAGAGAGAGAGAGACAGAGAGTCTGTGAGAGAGAGGGAGACAGAGAGAGAGTCTGTGAGAGAGAGAGAGAGAGACAGAGAGTCTGTGAGAGAGAGGGAGACAGAGAGAGAGTCTGTGAGAGAGAGAGAGAGACAGAGAATCTGTGAGAGAGAGGGAGAGAGAGAGAGAGTCTGTGAGAGAGAGAGAGAGACAGAGAGTCTGTGAGAGAGAGGGAGAGAGAGAGAGAGAGAGAGAGTGAGAGAGAGTCTGTGAGAGAGTGAGAGTGAGAGGCAGAGAGTCTGTGAGATAGAGGGAGACAGAGAGAGAGTCAGCGAGAGAGAGAGGTCAGCGAGAGAGAGAGAGAGTGAGAGAGTCTGTGAGAGAGAGGGAGAGAGAGAGAGAGTCTGTGAGAGAGAGAGAGAGACAGAGAGTCTGTGAGAGAGAGGGAGAGAGAGAGAGAGAGAGAGTGAGAGAGAGTCTGTGAGAGAGTGAGAGTGAGAGGCAGAGAGTCTGTGAGATAGAGGGAGACAGAGAGAGAGTCAGCGAGAGAGAGAGTCAGCGAGAGAGAGAGTCAGCGAGAGAGAGAGAGTGAGAGAGTCTGTGAGAGAGAGGGGAGACAGAGAGAGAGTCTGTGAGAGAGAGGGAGACAGAGAGAGAGTCTGTGAGAGAGAGTCAGCAGAGAGAGGAGAGACAGAGAGAGAGTCTGTGAGAGAGAGGGGTGACAGAGAGAGAGTCAGCGAGAGAGGGAGACAGAGAGAGAGTCTGTGAGAGAGAGGGTGACAGAGAGAGAGTCAGAGAGAGAGAGTCAGCGAGAGAGAGAGAGGGGATAGAGAGAGAGACAGACAGAGAGTCTGTGAGAGAGAGAGAGAGAGACAGAGAGTCTGTGAGAGAGAGGGAGACAGAGAGAGAGTCTGTGAGAGAGAGAGAGAGACAGAGAGTCTGTGAGAGAGAGGGAGACAGTGAGAGAGTCTGTGAGAGAGAGAGAGAGAGACAGAGAGTCTGTGAGAGAGAGGGAGACAGAGAGAGAGTCTGTGAGAGAGAGAGAGAGACAGAGAATCTGTGAGAGAGAGGAGAGAGAGAGAGAGTCTGTGAGAGAGAGAGAGAGACAGAGAGTCTGTGAGAGAGAGGGAGAGAGAGAGAGAGAGAGAGTGAGAGAGAGTCTGTGAGAGAGTGAGAGTGAGAGGCAGAGAGTCTGTGAGATAGAGGGAGACAGAGAGAGAGTCAGCGAGAGAGAGAGTCAGCGAGAGAGAGAGAGAGTGAGAGAGTCTGTGAGAGAGAGGGAGAGAGAGAGAGAGTCTGTGAGAGAGAGAGAGAGACAGAGAGTCTGTGAGAGAAAGGGAGAGAGAGAGAGAGAGAGTGAGAGAGAGAGTCTGTGAGAGAGTGAGAGTGAGAGGCAGAGAGTCTGTGAGATAGAGGGAGACAGAGAGAGAGTCAGCGAGAGAGAGAGTCAGCGAGAGAGAGAGAGTGAGAGAGTCTGTGAGAGAGAGGGAGACAGAGAGAGAGTCTGTGAGAGAGAGGGAGACTGAGAGAGAGTCTGTGAGAGAGGAGTCAGCGAGAGAGAGAGACAGAGAGAGAGTCTGTGAGAGAGAGGGAGACAGAGAGAGAGTCTGTGAGAGAGAGGGTGACAGAGAGAGAGTCAGCGAGAGAGTGAGAGAGAGTCTGTGAGAGAGAGGGAGACAGTGAGAGAGTCTGTGAGAGAGAGTCAGCGAGAGAGAGAGACAGACAGAGAGAGAGTCTGTGAGAGAGAGGGGTGACAGAGAGAGAGTCAGCGTAGTGAGGGAGACAGAGAGAGAGTCTGTGAGAGAGAGGGTGACAGAGAGAGAGTCAGCGAGAGAGAGAGACAGAGAGAGAGTCTGTGAGAGAGAGGGTGACAGAGAGAGAGTCAGCGAGAGAGAGAGAGAGTGAGAGAGTCTGTGAAGAGAGAGAGAGAGACAGAGAGAGAGTCTGTGAGAGAGAGGGTGACAGAGAGAGAGTCAGCGAGAGAGAGAGAGAGAGTGAGAGAGTCTGTGAGAGAGAGGGAGACAGAGAGAGAGTATGTGAGAGTGAGGGAGACAGAGAGAGAGTCTGTTGAGAGGAGTCAGCGAGAGAGAGAGTCAAGCGAGAGAGGTCAGCGAGAGAGAGAGACAGAGAGAGAGTCTGTGAGAGAGAGGGTGACAGAGATGAGAGTCAGCGTGAGAGTGAGAGAGAGTCTGTGAGAGAGAGGGAGAGGGGATAGATGAGAGAGACAGACAGAGAGTCAGCGAGAGAGAGAGTGAGAGGCAGAGCCCTGAGTGATGGAGACCCACACCCTGTGGATGTGTGGTCATTGAAGTCAGTAACTCTCCTGTGTCCGGTGGTGATCGATGGCGCCTCGACTCCCAGCCCCCGCCCTGAGCTGCACTCCTGGAGCCGATCGATGCAGACGGCCTCATTAATAGTCTCCATTAGCAGTCGGTGTGAGGGGGGGTCAGGCTCCCTTCGGGCCCGCGAGAGGCTGTTAATGGATCAGAAGGCCCTGCTGGCTCAGCTCAGCTCTGCTGTCCCTCTCTCTCTCTCACTGTATTAATGAGGCTCTTGTACTCAAGCGAAGGGGGGGGCGGGGGGAGGAGGGGCTGCTCTGGAAGGGATGGAGGCTCGTTGGGAAAGACCTGGAATGTTTCATCACTGCCACTCGGAAAACTTTTCCAGGATGTCGTTTCTGGAGAATGTTTCCAAACCTCTCGTTGACCAGCCCCAGTCAGAGGGGGTCTGGATCGGGGGGGGGCAGGGGTCAGAGACTTGACCTTTCACCTCGGGCAACTGGGGGTCAAATCCAGACTTCATGTATCGGGTAAAGATGGCAGGTTTCCTCCCCTAAAAGGGACATCAGTGGACCAGTTGGGTTTTTACGACAATCCGACAGCTTGACGGTCACTTTTACTGATCCGAACATTTTTTAATTCCCAGATTTTTATACAACCCAATTTAAAATTCCCAAACTGCGCGGGTGGGATTTGAACTCTGGATTACGAGTGCAGTAAAGTGGTCAGGCTGCACTATCGCATCCTCGTATAACCATCACCGAACCCTGTGGCCCCGAATCCCGCTCTCTTCTAACTGACTGGCGGAACAGGCTCGAGGGGCTGAACGCCTCCTCCTGTTCCTATGGTAACAGGCCCGAGGGGCAAAATGGCCTCCTCCTGTTCCTATGGTAACAGGTCCGAGGGGCAAAATGGCCTCCTCCTGTTCCTATGGTACCATAGCCCCTGAGGGAGCGCCGCGCTGGTCGGAGGGGCGGTACTGAGGGAGCGCCGCACTGTCGGAGGGGCGGTACTGAGGGAGCGCCGCACTGTCGGAGGGTCTGTACTGAGGGAGCGCCGCACTGTCGGAGGGTCTGTACTGAGGGAGCGCCGCACTGTCGGAGGGTCAGTACTGAGGTGAGCGCCGCTACTGTCGGAGGGTCAGTACTGAGGGAGCGCCGCACTGTCGGAGGGTCGGTACTGAGGGAGCGCCGCACTGTCGGAGGGTCAGTACTGAGGGGAGCGCCGCACTGTCGGAGGGGCAGTACTGAGGGAGCGCCGCACTGTCGGAGGGTCGGTACTGAGGAGCGCCGCACTGTCGGAGGTGTCAGTACCGAGGGAGCGCCGCACTGTCGGAGGGTCAGTACTGTGGGAGCGCCGCACTCTCGGAGAGACATTAAACCGAGGGGGTCCTGTCTGCCTCTCTCAGGTGGGACGTAAAAGATCTCACGGCCGCTAATGGAAGGCGAGCAGGAGGTGGGGGAGCTCTCCCCGGTGTCCTGGGGCCCGATATTTATCTCACCAAAGAGAAACCCGAGATGAGCCGGCCATTTATCACATTGCTGTTTGTGGGATCTTGCTGTGCGCAAATTGGCTGACGCATTTCCTGCATTGCAACAGTGACCACACTTCAAAAAAGAACGCAGTTGAATTGACTGTAAAGCCTGGGACGTCCTGAGATCTCTGTACAAAACCATGGATGCACCTTTCCAATTCCCTTTGACGGCCCTCTTGACAATATCGCTGGCTATTTCAAGCTCACTTCCTCAAAATCACGCTGGCCCGCCCTGAAAAACCAGCTTTCCAACTTTATTTTGGCTCTGGGGAGTTTTCAATCTGCGAGAGAGAGAGAGAGAGAGAGGGAGGGAGAGACTCACAACAACACAACAGACACGCACGATACACAAAGAGAGCTTTATTTGGCTTTTCACAACACACCTGAGATCGAACTCAGACCATTCGAGGGGAGGAGGCCGGCCCGCCCGCCCGCACTGCCAAACCTCTATGCCCCGCAATGCCCGCCCTGCAGCTCAACAACGGTCGCAGGGGGAGGAGCTGTTCCAAATCCCCAGGTATGTAAATAATTGTTCGGGAATCTGTGAGTGTGTCAGCGGGCCCATCATCGCATCTGGCCGTGCGTTACATTCAGCTGCGGAGGCTGCGAGAGGTTGGTGAGAGAGAGAGAAGGATGAGCAGACGGGAGTGAGTTACAGGCTGGAATCTAATCGAGGGGGTTCGGGGGGTTTATATATCGAATAACAGATACCCGGGAGTGAGTTACAGGCTGGAATCTAATCGAGGGGTTCGGGGGGGGTTTATATATAGAATAACAGATACCCGGAGTGAGTTACAGGCTGGAATCTAATCGAGGGGTTCGGGGGGGGTTTATATATAGAATAACAGATACCCGGAGTGAGTTACAGACTGGAATCTAATCGAGGGGGTTCGGGGGGGGTTTATATATAGAATAACAGATACCCGGGAGTGAGTTACAGGCTGGAATCTAATCGAGGGGGTTCGGGGGGGTTTATATATAGAATAACAGATACCCGGGAGTGAGTTACAGGCTGGAATCTAATCGAGGGGTTCGGGGGGGTTTATTATATAGAATAACAGATACCCGGGAGTGAGTTACAGGCTGGAATCTAATCGAGGGGTTCGGGGGGGGTTTATATATAGAATAACAGATACCCGGGAGTGAGTTACAGGCTGGAATCTAATCGAGGGGGTTCGGGGGTTATATATAGAATAACAGATACCCGGAGTGAGTTACAGGCTGGAATCTAATCGAGGGGTTCGGGGGGGTTTATATATAGAATAACAGATACCTGGGAGTGAGTTACAGGGCTGGAATCTAATCGAGGGGTTCGGGGGGGTTTATATATAGAATAACAGATACCCGGGAGTGAGTTACAGGCTGGAATCTAATCGAGGGGTTCGGGGGTTTATATATAGAATAACAGATACCCGGGAGTGAGTTACAGGCTGGAATCTAATCGAGGGGTTCGGGGGGGTTTATATATAGAATAACAGATACCCGGGAGTGAGTTACAGGCTGGAATCTAATCGAGGGGTTCGGGGGGGGTTTATATATAGAATAACAGATACCCGGGAGTGAGTTACAGGCTGGAATCTAATCGAGGGGTTCGGGGGGTTTATATATAGAATAACAGATACCCGGGAGTGAGTTACAGGCTGGAATCTAATCGAGGGGTTCGGGGGGTTTATATATAGAATAACAGATACCCGGGAGTGAGTTACAGGCTGGAATCTAATCGAGGGGTTCGGGGGGTTTATATATAGAATAACAGATACCCTGCGAGTGAGTTACAGACTGGAATCTAATCGAGGGGTTCGGGGGTTTATATATAGAATAACAGATACCCGGGAGTGAGTTACAGACTGGAATCTAATCGAGGGGTTCGGGGGGTTTATATATAGAATAACAGATACCCGGGTAGTGAGTTACAGGCTGGAATCTAATCGAGGGGTTCGGGGGGTTTATATATAGAATAACAGATACCCGGGAGTGAGTTACAGGCTGGAATCTAATCGAGGGGGTTCAGGTAGCAATATGTTGCTGTTGGAACTGATGGGAGTGGGCCTGACTGTAACAGGAGTTAAATTATCGGATTATAACCTCAATGTAATCGGCTGGTGTGTCTCTGAAAGAAAGTTGGGCGAGCCTGAGAATTATGGGTTTGCCAGGATGTCTGAAACTCTGTTTCTGGGAACATTGAAAGTGAGCAATTTGGGCTGGGTCAGGCAGATGTGGTTGGAATCACATCTGGACGGGAGTGTGACCGAACACTGACTGCTGGAGTTCCAGATGTTGTGGACAGCAGAGGTTGTTGGCCTCCCTCACTCCTCTCCCCCCACCTCCCCGACCTCTCCTCATGTTGGACTTTCTCAGACCGTCTGGCAAATTCACTCCCGTCCTATACTGTCTCCGCCCCCTGCCTCAGCATCATCTGCTGCTGAAACCCTCACCCGTGCATTTGTTACCTCCAGACTGGACCTGTCCCAACGCTCTCCTGGCCGGGCCTCCCCTCCTCCCACCCTCCGTAAAACTCCAGCTCATCCAAAACTCTGCTGCCCCCCCCGTATCCTAACTCGCACCGAGTCCCGTTCACACCATCACCCGCCCTGTGCTCGCTGGGACCGACATCGGCCCCCGGTCCGGGAACGCCTCGAATTTAAAATTCTCATCCTCGTGTTCAAATCCTCCATGGCCCTCGCCCCCCCTCCCTATCTCTGTCACCTCCTCCAACCCTCCCAGATCTCTGCGCTCCTCCCATTCTGCCCTCTTGCCCATCCCCGATTTTAATCGCTCCACCATTGGCGGCCGTGCCTTCAGCTGCCGGGGCCCCTAAGCTCTGGAATTCCCCTCCCTAAACCTCTCCGCCTCTCTCTCCTCCTTTAAGTCTCTCCTTAAAATCTACCTCTTTGACCAATTTGGTCGTCTGTCATAGTATCAGAGTAGGTACAGCACAGGATGAGGCCATTTGGCCCATCGTGCCTCTGCAGGCTCTTTGAAAGAGCTAATCCGATTAGTCCCACTCCCCCTGCTCTTTCCCCATAGTCCTGTAAATCCGCGCCCTCTGGTTACCGACCCTTCTGCCACTGGAAACAGTCTCTCCTTATTTACTCTATCAAAACCCCTCATGATTTTGAACACCTCGATCAAATCTCCCCTTAGCCTTCTCTGCTCTGAGGAGAACAATCCCAGCTTCTCCAGTCTCTCCACATAACTGAAGTCCCTCATCCCTGGGACCATTCTAGTAAATCTCTTCTGCACCCTCTCCAAGGCCTTGACGTCCTTCCTAAAGTGTGGTGCCCAGAATTGGACACAATACTCCAAGCTGGGGGCCCGAACCAGTGTTTTATGAAGGTTGAGCATAACTTCCTTGCTTTTGTACTCTGTGCCTCTATTAATAAAGCCCAGGATCCCAGATGCTTTTTTAACAACCTTCTCAACTTGTCCTGCCACCTTCAAAGATTTGTGTACACACACCCCCAGGTCTCCCTGTTCCTGCACTCCCTTTAAAATTGGACCATTAGTTTATCAAAGGCAAAATACTGCCGGTGCTGGAAATCAGAAATAAAAACAGAAAATGCTGGAAAAGCTCAGCAAGTCTGTGGGGAAAGAAACAGAGTTTACGTTTCAGGTCAAAGGCCTTCCCCAGTCTGTCTCTGTCCTCCTGAAGTCTGTCACTATCCTCCTCATTGTTTACTACATTTCCGAGTTTCGTGTCATCTGCAAACTTTGAAATGATGCCTCTATACCCAAGTCCAGGTCATTAATATATATGAAAGAGAGCAGTGGTCCTAATACCGACCCCTGGGGAACACCACTGTATACTTCCCTCCAGTCTGAAAAACAACCGTTCACCACACTACTCTCTGCGTTCTGTCCCGTAGCCAATTTTGTATCCACGCTGCTGCTGTCCCTTTAATCCCATAGGCTTCAATTTTGCTAACAAGTCTATTATGTGGTACTTTATCAAATGCCTTTTGAAAGTCCATATACACAACATCAACCGCACTCCCTCAACGACCCTCCTGCAAAGCACCTTGGGATGTTTTATCCATTGAATGGAAGTTGCCATTACTGTACGGCCCGTGTGTGTCTCAGTGTCGGCTCCTGTACATGTACAGTACACAGTGGGTAAAAGGGGAACGATTCACTCCTGTCTGGTACTGTACGGCCCGTGTGTGTCTCAGTGTCGGCTCCTGTACATGTACAGTACACAGTGGGTAAAAGGGGAACGATTCACTCCCGTCTGGTACTGTACAGCCCGCGTACAGAACTCCGTTTGGTTGCCTCAGAGTCAGAGACTCGAGCCCCATAATCCCAGGCCGTCACTCCCCCGGTGCCAGTACTGAGTGAGCGCTGCACTGTCGGAGGTGTCAGTACTGAGTGAGCGCTGCACTGTCGGAGGGTCGGTACTGAGGGAGCGCCGCACTGTCGGAGGGTCAGTACTGAGGGGAGGCCGCACTGTCGGAGGGTCAGTACTGAGGGAGCGCCGCACTGTCGGGGGGTCAGTACTGAGGGAGCGCCGCACTGTCGGAGGGTCAGTACTGAGGGAGCGCCGCACTGTCGGAGGGTCGGTACTGAGGGAGCGCCGCACTGTCGGAGGGGCGGTACCGAGGGAGCGCCGCACTGTCGGAGGGTCAGTACCGAGGGAGCGCCGCACTGTCGGAGGGTCAGTACTGAGGGAGCGCCGCACTGTCGGAGGGTCAGTACCGAGGAAGCGCCGCACTGTCGGAGGGTCAGTACTGAGGGAGCGCCGCACTGTCGGAGGGTCAGTACCGAGGGAGCGCCGCACTGTCGGAGGGTCAGTACTGAGGGAGCGCCGCACTGTCGGAGGGGCAGTACTGAGGGAGCGCCGCACTGTCGGAGGGGCAGTACTGAGGGAGCGCCGCACTGTCGGAGGGTCAGTACTGAGGGAGCGCCGCACTGTCGGAGGGTCGGTACTGAGGGAGCGCCGCACTGTCGGAGGGTCAGTACCGAGGGAGCGCCGCACTGTCGGAGGGGCGGTACCGAGGGAGCGCCGCACTGTCAGAGGTGCCGTCTTTTGGATGAGACGTTAAACTGAGGGCCCTGTTCTCCTCTCAGGCGGATGTAAAAGATCCCACGGCCACTATTTTGAAGAAAAGCAGGAGGGGGGGAGTTCTCCCCGGTGTACTGGGGCCGATATTTATCCCTCAACCAACGTCACGAAGAAACAGATGATCTGGTCATTATCTCATTGCTGTTTGTGGATCTTGCTGTGCGCAAATTGGCTGCTGCGTTTCCCACATTACAACAGTGACTATATTTCAAAAAAATTATTTCGTTGGCTGTAATAGACTTTTGGACATCCTGAGATCGTGAAAGGCCCCGTAGAAATACAAGTTCATTTCCTCATTCTCTCTCTCTCTCTATCCCCCTATCTCTCTCTCTCTCTCTCTGTATCCCCCTCTCTCTCTCTCTCTATCCCCCTGTCTCTCTCTCTCTCTCTCTATCCCCCTGTCTCTCTCTCTCTCTCTCTATCCCCCCTGTCTCTCTCTCTCTCTCTCTCTATCCCCCTGTCTCTCTCTCTCTCTCTCTCTATCCCCCTGTCTCTCTCTCTCTCTCTCTATCACCCTGTCTCTCTCTCTCTCTCTCTATCCCCCTGTCTCTCTCTCTCTCT